>NW_026057580.1:50645799-50713820 GCF_023721935.1 Panthera uncia
CTAGGTGTGATTTGACTAGGGGAGGCAGATTGGAATCAGAGGGGCAAATGGCACAAACCACAGAAAGAGAAATTAGGAGACAGCACCTAACTGAGGGAAGTGCAACGGTGAAGCAGCCTCAGAGCTAATGAGTGGGATGTGCCAAGCCTTCCTCTCTGAAGTCACATTATTAGCTGCTCCACAAACATTTTCCAAACTAACTTTTAAAATAATTAAACAAATGAAAAAGAAACCAGATTCTCATATAAAAGCTCTAGGGCTTTGGTCTTTATTACTAATAAACTTACACCAGCACTCACCCCCACCCCACCTTGACAAGTGTGGGAGAAGCTGGCTGGTAACAAGATTGTGCCGCCCTGATGAGTGTGCTCATTAGGGAAGCCACTTGGTTTGAAGGCCCACCCCAGCCAATCTGATTGTGAACTTTATTGAAATAATTTTATAAACAAGTCTTCAGACAAGGTTTAGTCCTGATGAATCCTCCGAGCTCATTACCACCCTCAGGAAGAAATTTGAAGAGATAAAAATAAAAGTCTAGGATTAAAACAACCCTTTCACCTTAGGCAAAACAGTCTCCCTGCACTTCAGATTTCTCCATCTGTAAAACAAGGATAATGATATTTCCCTCTCCAGCTCATCAGAAGAGCTAACGCTAAGTTCTGGAGAGCATCTTGGCAGTTGGGAAAGAAGGTAACACATAAACCGGATTATTTTTAATAGCATGAGAAACATAACGGTGATTAATAGATGTCTGATCTCTCTCAAGACAGGGTGAAAACAATGCAAAAGGGAGATATACATATGGTGTGATAAATCAGCCAAATATCTTGGAAATTTATCTGGCTTCAATTAGAAAGCTGCTCTCCCTCCAGTATTTTCTTTGATAGTAATGACTTTTTAGTCCAACGACATGTCACCATAAAATCATTAAATATATTTGTGGCAGCAGCTACTGCAGAATCAGAGTGACCTCAGGAAGATGTTTGTGCCGGAAAGCACCCAGGTAGCTGTCATTTCCAGGTGGTGGGAACAATTTCAAAGCAACTTGGCTTTGCCACACCTCACCAATTGTCTAAGTCAAAAGACCGATGACTTTAAAATCCCCATTGACCCACAAGCTGCACGAGCTCAACAGAGCAATGTGCCTGCATTTTAGCATAATGCCACAGAGCCAAACTCAAGAGTCTGCACAGAAGCATCACGTTTGAAAAGTGTGAAAGAGCTGGATGGGGCTCAAGGATGATCGACATATCCCTTTCAGACATAAGTGACAGCATCTTCGCTTCTACCTGGTTTCTCATTTTTGCATCAACATAAATAGTCAGGGAAGAAATGCAATTCAATGGCAGAGCTTCAGGTTCCTGAGATTAGATGAAAGGTATCCTTAGCACAGAGGCACAAAGACTTGAGGAAAAAAGGCAGAGACTAAAGGAGTAATAAAAGGCAAACTTCAGTCAGAAAATCTTGTGCATCTGAGTGGCTGATCTGAGCTTCACAGAGTCGCCCTGAGCACTTACCACACTGGGTTCAGCCACTCCATGTACTAGCCGATATTTCATATAAATAATTTAAAAGTCACTGGCTGCCAAGGCTAGGGTCACATGGACTGAAGGGGAGTGTGGGTCACCCGTGTTCAGGCTGGGAGACTTACTGGGAGGGTGTCTCTAGTGATCCACTGACACATGACCATGGTCTAGTAAAAGATTTAAGGACAAGATCCATCTCCAAGTCTCTGTGCCCACCCCACCCTCCCCCAGGCCCACTGTTTGAGCTCAGGGTCTTTCGTGTGTTTATTCTATTCTCCTTTTTCACTTTGTGGCTGCCATGTGGACATACTAAGGGACTGAAACTTGCCTTGAGAGAGTGGAATGCCTAGCCGGGTCCTATGCTATGGCCTCTCTTTGGACCCAAGCAGGCTGGGGGTGCTTAAGATAACAGCATTGCAGAGTGCAAACGGCCCCCACAGTGGAGCCAGAGGAACCTATGAGATCATTTGGAAAAGCTTGTGAATTCACTGCCATTTGCCTACTTGGCTTTGGATGAAAAGCAAATCTTAAAGCTGCTCAAAATGTGTCTGATTCATCTGTAACTGAGAATGAGACCAATCAGGGATAAGAAGTGAGTAAAATCCTTGTGATCACAGAGCCAAGAGAGCCTATTTTAAAGCACTTAATGTATTTTTTTTCTTAAAGATATATACACCAACTGTAATTAAGCTCTCCCTTTCCTTATGATCTTGGCAAGATGTTAAAAAAGAGATAGAGGGAGGGAGTCGACTTGCCAAGTGGATTTTTCTAAGCGTTCTCAGCCCTAATTAAAAGTCCTTTGTGCAAGGCCAACCAGCAATCAGATTCCTAATTAGAGTTGAGCAAACTGCCTTGGTGAACCGCGGGTTTCTCCGAACCCAGGAATCTGAGGAGAAAGTCTGTCCATTTCAATGGGGCCATTTTCTGAAGCACATACACACTGGTGTCCTGAAAGGTGGGTTCAAGAAGGCAGTGGCTCAACCCCATTCCTGTTGGGTCAATTTGTCTTTGGCCTTGACATAGCTCAGTGGAGTCCTATATGTTGTATCGTTACCTCTGTTTTTTTTTTTTTTTTGTCAGTTACAGAATTAGTAGGAATTGTACCTTTTTAAAGAAGTTTATGTATTTATTTCGAGGGAGCGAGCAAGCAGGGGAGGGACAGAGACAGAGGGAGAGACCGAATCCCAAGTAGGGTCTGCACTGTCAGCACAGAGCCCGACATGGGGCTCAAACTCACAAACCTTGAGATCATGATCTAAGCCAAAATCAAGAGTCAGACGCTTAACTGACTGAGCCACCCAGGTGCCCCAAGGAGTTGTGCCTTTGTAAAACCTGTCTTCCAGATCTGGGATTATGTGACTCTGAGATTTCAGTATATTGAATGCCGGTATTTCATGGTTTATGTCTGATAAAGGAGACCATTCTGCCATTTACTGGATTTCCCCTGAAGTCTTGGTTGTCATAATAGTAAACACACTGCTTACTACACGCCTAACACAGCTCTAAGAACCCTGTAAATACTAACTCACTTAACCCCCACAAGGGTCCTATGAGACCATTTCTATTGTTTTCCCCTTTTCACAGGGAGGAAACTGAGGCACAGGGAAGTTAAGTAATTGGTCCGAAGTCACTTTAGTTGAGTGATGGAGCTGGGGCTCGCTTGCTGTCCATCAGGTCCTAGAGTCTGCCCGTCCCCAACCCCTGAGAGCTGTAGCACTGCCTCCAAGCAGGCCTCAAGCAGAAGAGGACCCCAACTGACCTGGTGCCACGGGTCAGAGCACCGCACGGCTACATGAGCATGGTTCAATCTCCTATGCCCCCTGGGCTTGCTTTTTGATTACTAGACGGGGTTTTCCAAGAACCACATTTCAAATTGAGACCTTCTGAAATGCTGGCCTTGAATAAAGAGATTATACTGGGATGTAAAAATAAAGAACGTGGCTATTCTTCGTTCCCAGAACTGTGGTGAAAGCAACAATGGTGTCCTTGTCTCTCCCAGTTAGAGACAAAGCACCCGAAGCCACAGCACCTGAGGGGGATGCCACAAAACATAGGCACACCCTGGGCTTAGCTCAGCGCCTGCTGAACTCTCTGTTTTTTGATTTTTCCAGAAATGTATATACCCTAAAACAGGGAGGATGTTCTGATAATTATGTCATTTTCTTTTCCTCGTGGTTTCATTTGGGTCAGGTTCATGCACACACAAAAGTAAAGGGTCCTTATGGGTTTTCTTCAAATTACTGTTTGATATTCTTAAAAGGAAATATATTTTACCTCTAGAATTAAGTTAAAAGTACAAAATGTAACTGTGATAGTGTCTTAGTTTAAATGTTATACGGCAGAATTACCTACATTGCAGAAGAAATACGTACTGCTGTGTATTTCAGGGAGCTGGCTGTTTACAAGCTATCACATGGGAGGGCAGCATGATAAGGAGATGACAACATTGGAACAATGGAAGAGGAAGGAAGTCAAAGACACCGAAGGACATGAACAGGGGTTGGGGAAAGAAAGAACTAGACTAGAGAGAGAATTGAGGGAAGGGTGAGAGGCCCCAGTGAAAGCCTTGGGTTTTTTTTATTTGTTTGTTTTCAGAGCCACAGGAACATTCTATGGTTCTCATGAGAAAGGATAAAAAAAAAAAAAGGGCTCTGTGCAAGTATGGGCAGATGAGGGTGTCTAGCTGTAGGGTTGTATCTCTATCCATTGCTGGGAAGGACTTCTACTCTGGGTGATGCTGAACTGGTGCTCAAACTCCTGTCCAGATTCTGCAGGAGATTCTCAGACATTGCCACCAGATCTGTTCACACGTTTCAGCAGGAGGGGTCAGAAAAAGTGGAAACTCACTGATCTACCTGTAGTTCTTCACTTTTCACATTGTGTTGTATTATTTATGTGCCTACATCCCTCACTTGTCTATAAGTTAGAGCATAAGAGCCTGGCTTTATTCAAATGTACACCTTCAGTGCTTGGCATACAGGTGGCTCTCAATATAGTTTGCAGAAGACTAGGGATTTACAGTATCAGCTTCACTGCCCAATATAATGCCCTTTGGATAGCAGCCTCTTTTTAAAAAAAAATTTTTAATGTTTATTTATTTTTGAGAGATGGAGCAGGGGAGGGGCAAAGAGAGAAGGAGACACAGAATCTGAAGCAGGCTCAAGGCTCTGAGCAGTCAGTGCAGACCCCAATGTGGGACTTGAACTCATGAGCCATGAGATCATGACCTGGGCTGAAGTCGGACACTTAACTGACTGAGCCACCCAGGCACCCCAGCAGCCTCTTAATAAATGTTAATTGATTGAATAAATTTCCCATACAATAGCAAGTAACATGTTTGAATGTTGAAGTTCTGAAAAAAATAAAAGCTGATGGGTAGCAAGCCCAAGATCTGAATCACAGACTCCACGAGACCTCCCAGAGGAAAGAAAAGAAATAAGAGGAAAATAAAATGTTTGAGAATGATGAACAAATTTACTTCTGAAATGTTAAGGAACAAGACATTGTCAAGCACTTTAGGACCCCTCCATTTGCATCCATCTTCCCCAAGTTCAGGTGCTTCTCCTCTCTGAAAGTCGCTGGGACTTCTCAGGGTTTGGACATTCCTTAAAAGCAAGTCTGAGGAACTGGCCCAGATGCCACAACCATCCCGAACATAGGTAAACAGTTACCATTCATGTGAGTGTTGATATGTGTAATTTATATGACCCTCAGGCAATACGCAAAGATATATAAATTCAGATGATCTAAGTTATAGAAAAATGCAGTTAGCTGATTAAGAAGTAGTGTTCATAACCAGAGACTGGTGAGATTTTAAGATTAGTTTGTGCTGGTGTTTATTCTTCTTTTCCTGTTAAAACATTCTTCAAAGCTATGATCAGACATTAGTCCAATCTGGAAGATACCTTGTTACTTTTCTCTTCTATCCAAACTTACACTAAGTGCCAATTAAATGTCAGGCATTTTGCTGGTTTTTACATTCCTTTACTTACTGACAACTAGAGCTGACTTTTTCTAGTTAGTACATAAAGTGATTTGTTCTCTTTTTTATGTTTATTTATTTTTGACACACACACACACACACGCGCACACACACACACACACACACACACACACACACACACAGAGTGTGGGTGGTGGAGGGGCAGAGAGAGAAAGGGAGACACAGATTCTAAAGCAGGCTTCAGGCTCTGAGCTGTCAGCACAGAGCCCAATGTGGGGCTTGAACCCATGAACCACAAGATCATGACCTGAGCTGAAGTTGGACGCTCAACTGACTGAGCCACTCAGACACCCCTAAAGTGATTTGTTCGTGTGTGTGTTCATAAAACTTGGTTCCATAATGGCCAAATATCTTTTGAAGTAGCACTGTGGTACTGCCCCTCTTTTGGGAGGAACACTGAGGTGTGGAGTAGGTCAGTTTTGTTCCTAGATATCAGAAAGGAAGTAATGTAAATATTCTCCAACCAAATCCTACACTCTAGTGCAGTAGGAATAAAAGGGGCAAACCATGCTCAATGTTTGTCTGTGGACCAAAAATGTTAACTTTGCTAAACTCAGGGTAAGTGGAACTCTTCCAGAAAAATCTTTTGAGAGTATAGAGTTGAAACTGCCATGGGAGCAAAGAGCCTGGGCAGACAGGATTATAATATGGAATCTTTGGACTCCTTTGGATTTTGCTTGTCTGCTTATACTTGTGCTAGAAAAGGGCTGGGATCAAATGTGAGTGGCTTTACTAACAACATTGGTGTGTCCATGCACCGACCAGTGTGCTAAGTGCTTAGCATGGATTATCTCCTTTAGTGTTCAACAGTCATCTCATGGGCAAGGCTCTGGTAGCAGCCTTGTTTCACTGATAAGGAAGGTGAGCCTTAGAAATATTAAGAAACTTGCCTGCAGTCAAACAGCACACACATGTTCTTATTCGCTCTGTGGTATAGCTCCTGAAGGAGGGATTTGTATAACCCTTTATGATTTAACCCTCCTTCACTGACACCATCTAATTTTACTCTTACCTTATCCTATGGGGCTGGGGGGCATTGTCCTTTGCACATGAGAAAACAGAAGCTCAGAGAAGTTTTGTGGCTCACTTTGCTGTCCTCAGCAAAGAGGAGTCTAATGGTAAGTTAACTGGAGAATTCTTGGTGGCAGATGGCTCAGCTTCCCGTCCTGTCTCCAGTCTTCACAGGACAGACAACAAAGAGAACTGAGCCAAGAGCCCCTGGCTCCACCACCTTCCATATAGCCGGGGGGCTTCTGTTTCCTCAATGGTAATATGTCTGGTCCTCCAGGCTGTTTTGAGGATGAAGTGGGTTTTTTGAGAGTTGTGTATTGCATGCAAATGTAAGTTATGAATAATACTATTAAATAGTCACTCTTCAGCTTGTTCTGAAAAAGCATCCCCAGCCAGCACAGAAGCTTAAGATGTGTCTCTCTCATTCATTGGTAAGGTTATGGAATAGGGCAGCATGGTTGAAATGAATTTAAAGAACTTTTCTTCCATTTCTTTATTATTATTATTATTGAACTATAACTGATATACAACTTTATATTAGTTTCAGGTGTACAACACAATAATTCGATATTTGTATATATTGTGAAATGATCACCACCATAAGTCTAGTTACCATCCATCACTACACAGTCACAGTGTGTGTGTGTGTGTGTGTGTGTGTGTGTGTGTGTGAGATGAGAACTCTCTTAGCAACTTTCAAACATGCGATACAGTTTTAATAACTATAGTTGCCATGCTATACATTACATCCCCATGACTTATTTATCATATAACCGTAAGTTTGTATCTTCACCAGTTTCACCTACCCTCTACCTCTGCTTCTGGCAACCACTAATCTATTCTCCAAATCTATGAGCTTTTTTTTTTCCTTTAAGATTCCACATATAAATGAGATTCTGTGGTATTTGTCTTGCCCTGTCTGACTTGTTTCAGTTGGCATAATGCCTCAAGTCCCATCCATGTTGTTGCAAAGATTTCATTCTTTTTTTATGGCTGAATAATATTCAATTTATATACCACATTTTCTTTAGCCATTCATCCATTAATGGGCACTTAGATTCTTTCCATATCTTGGCTATTGTAAATAATGCTACAATAAACAACATGGGGTGTATGTATCTTTTCAAGTTAGTGTTTTCATTTTCTTTGGATAAATACTCAAAAGTGTAATTGCCAGATCATATGGTATTTTTATTTTTAATTTTTTGAGGAATCTCCATACTGTTTTGTATAGTGGCTATACCAATTTACATTCCCATCAACAGTGCACCTTTTTTTCCCACATCCTCATCAATATCTGTTACTTCTTGTCTTTTTGATAGTAGCCATTCTACCAAGTGAGAGGTGATATCTCATTGTGGCTTTGATTCACATTTCCCTGGTGATTAATGATATTGAGCATCTTTTCATGTACCTATTGGCCATTTGTGTGTTTATTCAGATCCTCTGCCCAATTTTTAATTGGATTGTTTGGGGGGGTTTTTTGCCATCGAGTTATATAATTTTTTAATGATTTTGGATATTAACCCTTTATCAGATATATGATTTGCAAATATTTCCTCCATTCAGTACGTTGCCTTTTCATTTTGTTGGTGGTTTTATTTCTCCAATTTCTATCTCCATGGTATTGGTACCCACTCATGGAAGAATAAAAATTAGATAAGTGATTGAAAACATAAGAAAGAGAAAGGAACTCAAGAGCTGGCCAGATACTAATTTTAAAAAGTTCTCCTTAGAAGAAAATGTTACAAATATTCAAAATGTTTCAATCTACCAGCACTGGAGAAAAAAAACACCTGGTTAAAGAACCAAACATATTGTGGTTAAAATAAATTGATAGGAAGACTATCTTTAAGGCACAATTTTTTAAAAATGCAAAAATAAGCTCAGAGGTTTATTTGCTTTAAACTTTAATACTAGAAATAGTAAAGTAGCCTTTGGTGGTAGTTTTATTACATTCTTTCTGAAGAATAAATATCTGGAATGTTCAGTAAATTCGATGTATTCGACCTTTCCAGTGATGCAGGCTTAGTTTCTGTGTGAGCCCAGGGGATGAGGGGTGTGTGGGGGGGTTGCGAGGGGGGCTCTGCTCTACTGTCCTCCTTCCTGGAGCATCATTCTGTCTCTTTCCTTTTGTTTTTCCCCTCAATTCTTTTTTTTTTTTAATTTTTTTTAACGTTTATTTATTTTTGAGACAGAGAGAGACAGAACATGAATGGGGGAGGGTCAGAGAGAGGGAGACACAGAATCTGAAACAGGCTCCAGGCTCCGAGCTGTCAGCAAAGAGCCCGACGCAGGGCTTGAACTCATGGACCGCGAGATCATGACCTGAGCCGAAGTCGGCCGCCCAACCGACTGAGCCACCCAGGCGCCCCTCAATTCTTTTTTTTTAAAAAAAGACTTCTGGTTTTGGGGGGAAATGGTTTTAAATTTGTTATTTATTGCTTCTTGGCCAGTAATAATGCCACATGCAGCTTAGCTCAGGGTATGAGAAAGCTTCTTAAAAGTTAACATTTTGGTTCTTGATGACCAGCCAGTTCACACGCTGCTGAGTAAGCAAGATTCATCCTTTCTAAGGATTCATAGTGAATCCTCACCCCCACCCTTAAGAAAGCATTAAAGAACTTCCGCAGAATGGAGCAAAACAAAATGCACAACCAGAGACACTGTGTGTGCTGTAGGCAGCAGGCATGTACTGGTCAAGGAATTAGATTACTCAAGGTGGTGACTCATTCAGCAACTATGTAGTGTTTGCGGTTGAAGAGAAACCTTTGCCAGAGAATGACTAAAATCTATTGGCAGCGTCTTTAAAGAAATCATGACTGGGCCTAAACCAGTGAATACGCAAGTGTGCTTTTTTTCTTCATCTTTTACTTATTCAAGACTGAGAGTAAGAAAACACCATCCCTGTTGACGTCTACTGTTACAGCATGGTCTCTCCGGGGCATTCCCAAAAACCACTCTCAATGGGGCCAAGTCCAGACACATGTCTGTTTGGGCGTGGTCACGTAATTTTGTGTGTGTGTGTGTGTGTGTGTGTGTGTGTGTAGTTAGCAGAATGAGTATATCAGACTTACACAAATTGTTAGAGGCATGTGGTCTTGGTAATTTAAAGAAAAGCCTAGAGGAGAAACTTCCCAAATTTCGTTGTTGTTTTCATTTTCTAGGGCTGATACAACAAAGTACTATAAATTCAGTGGCTTAAACAACAGACAATTTATTGTCTCACAGCTCTGGAGGCTAGAAGTCCAAGGTCAAGCTGTTGGCAGGGTTGGTTATTTCTAAGGGCTGAGAGAGAATCTATTCTACTCTTCTCTCCTACCTTCTGGTATCTGCTGGCAAACTGTGGTGTTCCTTGGCTTGTAGAAACATCACCCTGGTCCCTGCCTTCACCTTCCCATGGTATCCTCCCTATGTGTGTCTGTCTCCAAATTTCCCCTTTGGATAAGGACACCAGTCATATTAGATTAGGGCCCCGCCCTACTCCAGTATGACTTCATCTCAACTAATTACATCTGCAATGTTCCTGTTCCAAGTAAGATCACATTCTGAGGTACTGTGGATTAGGACTCCAACACAGGAATTTGGAGGAGGGGGACAAATTCCAATCCATAACAATTGCCTATCTATTAGCCAGAGATAATTTATTTAAAAAATAATGGATTCATTTAAAATTCTTTGGTAGTTCATCTTAATCTGTTTATTAAACCCAGAAGAAAAGTTGAGCATCTTAAAAACGTTTAAATAGGGGTGCCTGGGTGGCTCAGTCAGTTAAGCCTCTGACTTCAGCTCATGTCATGATCTCATGCTTTGTGGGTTCAAGCCCCATGTTGGGCTCTGTGCTGACAGTTCAGAGCCTGGAGCCTGCTTCAGATTCTTTGTCTCCCTCTCTCTCTGTTCCTTCCCCACTCATGCTGTGTTTCTCAAAAAAAAAAAAAAAAAAAAAAGTTAAAAATATTTTTTAAAAAGTTTGAATATATTTCACATACATAAGGAGTAATTATTTAAAATGAGAGAGATTCCTTAACCTGAAAGAATCTTTCAGCTAAATAAATGTTTTTTAAATCATTTGGGTAAATGCCAGGTAAGTACATTTGCATTTATGAATGCAAATGCCACACAGATATCCCCCCACTAACAACAGTGCAAAACATGAAATATTAATTTAACAAAGTTTGTAATAGAAGACAAAATTAGTACCTAAAACTTGAAGACTTTAGTTTTGAGGTTGCTGTTTTTTACAATAATCCTTGAAAAGAGAAGAACATGCACCTGTGTGAGCACATCCATGTCCGCCCACATCCGTGAGAGCAGTGTGCACATTTATGTCAGTGCTGTTTCCAACACTTAGAAGCCCATCATGTAAATGAAGGTGAACATAGACAGCCAAGGGAGAGAGGGACATTTGGGTCACCATAGCTAAAGAGCAAGATGAGCAGAAACATATATCCAAGAATAAATGGAGTTCTGGGTGAGTTCTAGCTTCTAGGAAGGTGTCAGACTTCCAGAGGGAGGCCCTTTATCTCTGCATAAAAGAAGAGCATATTGTCTTTGAAAGTGCCTGACCAGCCAATGTAATGACCCTTCCCTTCAGTAAGGATTCATTTCTGTCCATCCCTGGGCTCTACACATTCATATGTGAAGTAACAGCCTGTCTCCTGGCTGGATTAGAGGTTTAGTAAGGGAGATCCAGCATTCTTGAGACATCCTGTGGGTGACATCACTGGGGAGGTGAGTGAAAGCACTGAAGTTGAGGCTCTAACCTTTCTTCGTGGAAGCTTGTCTTGCTGGGGCCTGGTCCCAAACAATCTACCATAGCTAAAGGCTACTATTGTGTCTCTATTCCTTACATAGCGATGAATTGTGAGCAAATTAGTTCATTAGGATCCTGGCTACCCCTTTATTGTCAGTTGTCATAGTTTGTCACTTTAAACTCTTTTTAGCTCATTATAGTGCTAAGTATAGCAAATTCATACAAGCACAGCCAGATATGCTTTTTCCAAGAGGGCTAGAGATTCAGAATCATAAAATTTTATAGCAGAAGGTGACCTTGGAATTCATCTAGTTCACAACCCCTCATTTTACAGATAAAGAAATCAAGTTCTGTAGAGATTAAGTCACTTGTCAAAGGTCAGCAACCAGGAAGCAGCAGAACCAGGGCTTAAACCCATTTCCTGACCCTTCTTTCTCTACTGAAACTGCCGTATATGATAATCCCAGCACTAGGTTAGAAACTAACAGAGAATTATCCTACAATTATTTCAAATAGAATCCTGTCCAATGAAGTAGCTGTTTGTTATTTTTTCTCTGTGGGCATTGGACTCTGGTATATATTTTCAAAGCAGATGCTAATGATCTCTTTAATTTGTGGTCACTTCTGTTTTCAGAGAATTGAAAGAGCTGCCTAAAGACATAAAAGACGCAAATGTGGATTATTAATGATAAGGAAAAAGAAAGGTAGATCCTTGGATCTATCTCAACCTTCCTTTTCTCCAGGTGGTAGTCCTCAAACAAAAAACATGATCAGATATTTACATGATATGAACAGTTACTAATATCAACAGGCCACCTACTCCATACTCCATTAAGGTTTAGTTTACCAACAGAAGAAATATGGAACATATTTTAGATTTCTACCACCCACCTAAAAGTAGTTGCATGTTCTGTATATGAGCAGTTCTCTTTGATTAATTCTGAGACCCCCAAAGCTTATGCCTTAAACATGTATCATCTAAGAAGAAAGTATATTTCCTACTGCAGAGATTTAGTGCGCCTTCTGCCGTCAGCCAGTGAAGTGTTCCGTGGGCAAGCAATGTAGGGCTCGGGTCTAAAAGAAATTAATTTGAGCGTATTTGGTTGATTTTAATAGCCTGACCTCTGAGTGTGCATGCAGCAAGGCCAGGAGGTAGCGGCAGGCCATACACAACTGAATTAAAATGAAGCACTGGCATCGCTCAGGGAAGCCTTCCCACACCTGCTTCTCATTTCCTCTGGTTATTTCTGGTAATGAAAATTGGAACCGTTGCTGTATATTTTGGGGTCTAGAAGGTCTATACATTTTTCTTTCATACAATATGCTTGTGATTAAATATATGTCTCTGTCTATGAAAAAACAAGACCTAAGTGTTCCTGGAAGAATAAGGAAAATATCTTAGAGTGGTCCCTTAAAAATAGATTTTTTGTTGTTGTTCGTTCCTTCCCAATTCCAGCTGTAAGGCTCTGCCATGCTGCAGCCTTCTTCATACCTGACTGCTGACATTTTCATCTAATATTCTCTTTACCTTTTTGCACACTGGCTTTGCCCTTCATTAGGGACCTGAATGGCAAGTGGAATAATAATACTGACTTGTTTTAAAGAAGCTGAAGGATTTCTTGGGAAAGTTGAAAGCATTTGGATGGGGGAACAGCCCTTCCAGAATTCATTTTTTGCTTGGGCTTTTTATTCTCCAATCATCTCCTAGGCAGTCCTGATGTCTGTATCAAAAGAAAGGGATGTGTGGCTCAAAAATGCCAATTGGAGCCTTCCCTAGGGAGCTCTTAGCATAATTTGTGATGAGTTTAGGGCTGGAATTTGGCCCAGTCCCTAATCAATCCTTAGGTGGTCCTGGCTCTTATTTTCATGTTGCTAGGGACAGCCTTCCCATCTTATCATTGTCTGCCTTCAATTGACATTCCGAAGTGCAGCTGTATTGATTATGACTTTTCCCTCCCCTCTCTGGTAGCTTGGAATCTCATTGCTGAGGAGTAATAACATGATATATATTCATATGCACATATGCACGAACTACCGTGTTCAGTATTTGCATTTGCCTACACGTCTGCTGTGCAAGAGTATGCCATGCGAGAGAGTCAGCCTCTTCCCCCTCCCTGCCATGTGATGTCTATATATTTATGAGTAGGAGAGAGAGGAGCACTTGGGTATATGAATCTGCTTGCAATTTCCTAATGGAATCTGGCAGAAGAGCTTTGCAATACGACAAGTTCCAGTAAAAAAAAAAAAATGTGTTCATGGAAGTGCTTTCCCCTTGTGCCTGTCACCTATTTGCCCTTCCAGACCATTGAAAAGATTAATCATGGAATGAAACAGACTCTCTTTCTGGTCAGAAAAGAATAAAATACTTTGTGTTGAAGGAGGGGAGAATGTTATATTCTTAACAGGGCATATCATGGGGAAAGAGTCCAGGTGAACAGGATCCTGAAGGGGGAAAAGATCTTGTTAACAGTGGCCTGATATTCTGTAGCTGACTGGGCTTTGGGTACTGTCATTTGGGAGAAGAAGTGCTAGGAATGTTCTTTAAGGAGAGAACACCAAGTTTTGAGTGAGGTTAGAGGTGAATGGGTCTGAAAAGCAGTAGGTTATTTCTTCTGGGAGCTGCTGCTGTGTTGGGAGGGCATCCTGAGGTGAGAAGCCCTAACTATTCAGAAAAGGCCTCCATTAATGTCATGATCCTTTGTTGCTCTATCCTGTGCCTGAATGGACTATTTAAATCATGAGTTTTAAAGAGAACCTTTGCAAAAGTCCTATCCTGCCCCATATCCATACTCTCTAGACTTTCTACCTTCCATAATGGCCTCAGCATGGCAAGGGCTGTTGGATGAATGGAAAGCTGGGAAGGAGATTTATGGTGGTTGGAGATGCCAACATATGGAATCCACAAATCTTACCTTGGAAATTTCTATGTCTCTACATACAGACTTTTTTTTTTTTTAAATATTTATTTATTTATTGTGAGAGAGAGTAAGAGCAGGGTTGGGGCAGAGAGATAGAGAATCCCAAGCAGGCTCCATTCTCAGCATGGAGCCTGACTCTGGACTCAGTCCCACAACAGCAAGACCATGACCTGAGCCAATATCAAGATTCAGACACTCAACCAACTGATCCACCCAGGTGCCCCTGCATGCAGACTTTTTAACTGAAACATTATGGACCTGAGGTCCATGTCTTCAAGTGAATGAAAAAGAAATTGCTTATTTGAAGAAGACTTTGCTCAATTCACCTGGGATAATAAGGCATTCTGATCACATACATCTCATTCCATAGACACTCCATGGAATGGAATGCTGCAATGTAGCTACACAGCCTTGGGCAGAAAGGAGGCAGGAGAACATATTTCTTAGGAGCAACCTGATCTTTCACATTCTTCAAAAGGACAATTTTTTTGTCATTTATTTTTTTCCTTCAAACACAATCTTCAATTGTATCTGAGCAGTTGCTAATAGATATAAAGATAAATGAGGACTATAATTGTTTACAGTTCACATAAAGGGCAGAGTCAAAACATAAATTCTTTATAGTGCTATGGACACTATCAAAGGATTTTAATATTCCACATGACCTCCAGTATTCTCCTCATGTGGAGGTCTTGTCTTAGGCAACATGTATGAAATATGATGGTTAGGCATCTCCTGTGGCAGATATTTTAGGGAAGATTCTGAGAGCTCCAGCAATGGCTATCAAACCTAGCAGATGGCAGGATGGCTGTAGGAACAGACTGGTGATTTTAGAGTTGGTTCATATAAAACAGGCTAAGGAAGAAAAAAAAGACGTAGCCACCTTGTAGCATTCAGAAGCTTCTTCTGCTAGGAGGGACAATGGCCTCAGCAGATCCTTGCTGGGGTGGAGAGCCAGAACTGGCAGCTTTGCAAGTGTCTGAAATTCTGAATAAAAGGAAGAGAAAATTATGGCTGGTATTTATTGATAATATTATTTAAATCCTCTACACTTTAATGGAGGTTTTTTTTTTTTTTTTGGTCTAGTTATTCTATCAATTGCTGGGGGTGGGTATTAAAATCTCCAGCTATGATTATGTAGAACTGTCTATTTCTCAGTTAGCCTATTTTACTACATGTATTTTAAGCTCTGTTATTGAGTGCATATACATTTGTGATTGTTATGTCTTTCTGTTGAATTATGAAAAGTCCCTCTTTTCCTCTGGCAAACTCTTTGTAATGAAGTCTACTCTATCTAATATTACTATAGCCACTCCAGCCTCCTTATGCTTAATGCTTGCATGGCATATCTTTTCACATCCAGTTCATTTCAACCTATCTGAATCTTTATCTTTAAAGTGTATCTCTTATGTAGCCTAATGTATAGTTGATTTTACTTTTTATCCATTCTGACCATCTCTGCCTTTTAATTAAAAATGTTTAATACACTTATATTTAATATAATTTTTGATATGGTTGGATCTGGGTCCACATTTTCTCATTTACTTTATTTGTCCCAACTAATATTTATTATGCACTGCTAAGAAAAGTTACCCAAAGCTTGAAAATTAGGAAAGATGGCTGTCATCCTAAAGCATTATCTAAAAAGACTGTTAAAAAGACTCCTAAAAAGGAGAAGATAATTTTGTTTGACTTGCTATCTGCTATTAAGAAAACTAAGGTGCAGAGAGGTTAATTTGCTCAAGATCATCCAGCAGTTAAGTGTTGGGATTGGAATTCAGAGCCTCAAGCCCATAAATTTGATTACTTTACCATACTGTCTCCCACTGGTAATTGCCTCATTATTGAGTTTATGGACAATTACCAGAGGAAGTTGGGAGGACTACTGCTGCCATTTGCTAGCTGTGGTATCTACAATGGCATTTTCTGTTAAAAGGAAGGGCAGCTGTGTGACATCTTGAGGCACATGTGAACTAAGCCCAGGGGTCCCAGGGCAGTGAGGCTCAGCCTGAATGTATGGGTGTTCCTGATCTGTTGATCAGGAACCCCTCATGTTTACCACTGCTAAACACATAGAGGCATAGAAATGAAATACCATTTTCAGGAAATATTGCTGAGCATTCTGGTCATATGCATTTGTCCTTCTGTTTGATATGGGAGTGTGGCTGAGGTGAAAGAAAGAGTAGTTTGACCAGTCAGGAAAACACACTGATGTAGCAAAATGTTAGTGATGTTTTTCGCACTTCCTCATGAAGCAGTGTGACCTCCTGCCACCCAGACAGACTCTTTCTTTAGATTTTTCTTGCTCATTTGCCACAGCTGTTTGTTGTTTTCTTAAATGTTAAGCTTTTTATAGCTCTTCAGTTACTTATAAAAAGTATCAGTTATTCAGGCCATACGAGTACTGGTTCAGTGCTAGTCTAATGAGCAGTGAGAACACTGAAGGCATATTTTTGTTGCTTCTATTTTCTCACTGCTCCCCCCCACCCCCTTGCAAGTTTCCCCTTTGGACTCAAATGACTCCAGATTTTTGGAATTCACTAAAAAGGTGAGCCACCAGTTGGTCTTTGCTGCTTAAGTATAATTCACTGCCTGTGTTAATGTTACTGGCTCTCCATTATTTTGTGAAGAGGAGAGAAATGGGTGGCACCTCACCCACAGGTGCTCCTAGGCATTCAGAAAGGATGCAAACCTGTACAGATGCACCTGTGATCTCTAGGGAAAAGAAGTCTCATCTTTGTTATGCAGGGGGGTTAAAAAGCCCAGGACTTGGAGTGCCTTCACTGAGTAAGTAGGACCTGTCTCTTCAGTTTGCCTCCACATGGAAAGCAGGACCAGTTACAGAAGAGATCCTGATAGAATCATAAGGAAGATTCCAGAAACCACAATCAAAAACACAGATGCCATTTATGTATTTGAAGAAATTGAACAGTCTCTCCTGGGCTTGGAGGCATTTACAATGATGTCTCAATTGTACATATGTTCTACATGTTAGTTACAAAACACTCAGAGAAATTGTTGTGATCTTAGTGCAAGAGGATATCATTGAACACGTCATAGGAGAATCTACTCAGGAGAGCTAATATTGAGAAAATCCACATGTATGATCTGCCATTGAGGTTGCTCATCTGGGAGCTTCAGACATTGGGGGTCTTGGAGTGATTTGCAAAGGTCGTCACCAAGCCTTTTTAGTTGATTTAATAAGTAACTATCCTACATGTATATGTACTATTTTCACAAGTAGGTAGATACTAAACTGATTAGTAAAATATTAATTTAAATATAAGATCAAACTATTAGCACTTTAAAAAAATTATGATTGTTTTTATATATTTGTTTTTATTTTAACCTAGCTATAGGTTAGAAGCTGCTGTTCCAGCAAGTGATTGGCCTCTTATCCAGAATGTCTTACAAATAAACTCCTTAGGAGACACTGGCCAATTATTTGGGTGGAAAAGGATCAAATTATGGGTTTGTTTTCAGGTAGCCATACCCTCAACTCTTCTTTCCTGGTGCTGGAAGAGGTGAAGCCTTCTTTTTAGAGAGTAAGACAACTCACCTAGCATTTTTCCTGGGATGATTTTGCGGAAACAGGTCCTCATTAAACATGTTTTGAGATGGAAAATAGACCTCATTCCAACTGGTGATGACCTTAATTGTTCTCAAGTGTCCATCTTCTAAAAGGTCTACTTATAGAGGAAAACGTATATATTTTTTAGCTCAGAGGTTTTTATGTGTACCTATTGCAATATCATTTTTTAAGTGTCTGTGTGATAATAATGACTAATATTTACTGAGTGAGCATTTAACACCAGCCAGACACCTTTCTAAACATTTCACATGTGTTACCTCAACAAACTTCTGTGGTGGCTATTATTATTTTTATTTTATACATAAAGACATTAGATTCAGAGAGCTCAATAACCTGGTTTACCAGCACGTACATGATAGAGCCAGGATTTGAATCCAGACTATCTGGCTTTTGAGCCAACAGTCTAAACCACCGTACTATATTCACTTTGTATAGAAAGCCAGACCCAAAGCTGAGATTTTTTTTTATTATGATTTAAACATTTTAAGGGGTTGTCTTTTTCCTCGTTTAATTGAGGATTTAATTTTTCTTTCTCATTTGAAAATTGTTCTGCTATGTTAAAAAAAAATCTATTTGTCCAGCTAGATTATGAAATATAAAGACTTATGGAAATTCACATGAACCAGTTTTCCTAATTCTGTTTAATAAAACTCCTTTCTTTCTTGAGGATATCGTCCCCCCTTATTGTGCTCTGTGGCATAAATGTGGGAGCTTACATTTTCTTTCCTTGGCTTTAGTTCATTAATCTTTATATTGGGCCATCTTTAATCTAAAAACATTGTAGACAATTATGAATTAAATAAGATAAAAAACATATTTGACATATTAGTCATTAGGAAAATGCAAATTAAAATAAGGAGATACCACTACATATACACTGAAGTGGCAAAAATGAAAAGAACTGACAATACCAAACACTGGTGAAAATGTAAAGCAACTAGAACTCTCATTAATAGCTGGTGGAAATGCAAAATGATACAGCCACTTTCAGAAAAGCAGTCTGACAATTTCTTATGAAGTTAAGTATCCACTTACATATGATTCACCAAACCCACTTCTAGGTATTAACCCATGGGATATGAAAGCTATGTCAAACACAAAGACCTGTACACAGGTGTTCATAGAAGTATCGTTCAGGGGTGCCGGGTGGCTCAGTCAGTTGAGTGTCCAACTTAGGCTTAAGTCAAGATCTTGCGGTTCGTGGGTTTGAGCCCCACTTCGGGCTCTGTGCTGACAGCTCAGAGCTTGGAGCCTGCTTCAGATTCTGTGTCTTCCTCTCTCTCTGCCCTTCCCCGACTCATGCTCTGTCTCTCTCTGTCTCAAAAATAAATAAAACATTTAAACATTTTTTAAAATAAGAAGTATCATTCATAATAGTCTCAAACTAGAAACAACACAAATGTCCATCACCTGCTAAATAGATAACACATTGTGATATTTCCAAACAATATTATTCCAAAAATATTATTCAACAATAAAAAGGAACAGACTACTGATAGATACAGCAACATGGATGGATCTCAAAAGCAACATGCTAAGTGAAAGAATCTGGACAAAAAGAGTTTATGTATTATATGGTTTCATTTATGTAAAATTCTAGAAATGGCAAAACCATAGTGACATAAAGCAGAGTAATTGTCAGAAGGGCAAGTTTGGGAGTGGGGTAGGTATTGACTATCCAAGGGAATGAAGGAACTTTGGGGAATAAAACAAATGTTCCATATCTTGGTTGTAGTGGCAATTTGTCATAATTCATATATGTTTATCACACTCATCAAACTGTACACTTTAAATCACACCTCAATAAAGGAGATTAGGAAAATGTGTAGAGATCTTTTCAACTGAGCTGCATGTGAGACAATTCCATTTTTAAAACTCTGGGGTTATCTTCTGTTGTGTTCCACCTAACCCATTTCATTCAGTGTTTAATAAAAAGATTTGTGGTTTAACATGTTTTTTATCTTAAGTTGACCTTATTTCTTCAATTGGAAAAAGGGGTGAACTGAATGTATAACAAATATTCAGTGAAAGAAGGAAAATTGAAATAAGTGTGTTCATAATCAAAATAACTCCGTATCATTTATTCATCGATTGTACGGCCCTCTGATGGTCAGTGCATCTTTGTATTTCTTGGTGTTGTTGGTATTCTGTCACACTGGGTCAGTGTGCCTTGTTTCTTTAAAAATTTTTTTAATATTTATTTATTTTTGAGAGAGAGAGAGAGAGAGCACGAGCAGGGGAGGAGCAGAGAGAGAGAGGGGGACACAGAATCAGAAGTAGGCTCTGGGCTCTGAGCTGTCAGCACAGAGCCCGATGTGGGGCTCGAACCCACCAACTGCAAGATCATGACCCGAGCTGAAGTTGGATGCTCAACTGACTGAGCCACCCAGGCGCCCCATGATCAAGTGCCTTGTGAAGATCTTATTTAGAGTTTTAGAGTTTTGATGGCCATAGGTGACATACTGGTTGCAGTGTGAACCCCCTACACCAGAAATTTTCCATGTGGAACAGAAGCTAAATCCAAAGAGCTACCCAGTAAAGTTTAAGGCTGAATTTCATTACAAGAAATCAATTGATGGTTTGAGGCAAAATAATGAGTTATCCAGTTTATTTTGTAATTTTTCTATGAGAACCAATAAAAAATAGTGTTTTTCCAATCACCTATCCTTCAGAGATATGAATATGTATCTACTTACCCTCTCCTTCAGTCAAAATGTGTTTATCCAGGGGTTTACTTTGAGCAAGGCATTGTGCTAAGTACCATGGGAAATGCAAAGTTGCTTAACTATGATGATTGCAGTCCTACTCAGTTAAAACTCTGCACTTGAAAATTGGCTGAAATGTCTATACAATTACATGCAAATATTTGTTTTTGGCAGTTTCAGTTATAGGACTCAAAACACATATATTCTGAAGGTCAGAATATTTAAAAGTGACTGTGGGATGCTAGAAAAGGCTGAACCCCCAGATGGGTCTTCCACCAATGTTCCCGGAGGCCTGAAATGACGCTATTAGAGGAATATTGTGTTAAGCATTCTCTTTTCCCTCCAGCCGACATCACCTGGGAGCTTGTTAGAAATGCAAAATCTCAGCATCCACCCACAGACTGACTGAACTAGAATCTGCATTTTAACGAGATTCCCAGACATCTAGACAACATCATAATGTTTCTTCCAGCCCTGAAGCTTTTCTGCTGCTCTCTACCTACCAGTAGCACACACATTTAAGGGCTTAATTCCTTCTGCTGCAATATTTTGCGATGCACTGAAGGTCAGGTGTCTGATCCCTTCTACCAGGGAGAGACTTGAACAATTCATCAGGTTTCCTGTGAGACCTCTCCTGATGTTTACTTACCTCTTGTAGTTCAATAAGCATCTTTGTAAGTAAGAGGAAGAAATTGCAGGTATCTGAAAAGCTTATGCACACAGCCAAAGGGGCTCAGATTATGAGAGCCTGCTCTGCAACACTCTCTATTTAATAAATGTTAAATGAAAATAATAAGTGCCCTTCCTGTTGGCTTGGAAATGGCTTTTGCATGGCCCTGGTACAAATACATTTTGTAATCCTTTCAAAGCACCTGTTGTTTTGTTCCTACCTGGTTCCTATACGGATGACTGTATTTACTCACTGAGGTGTGCACAGATTACTTTAATGGATGAAGCTTCCTTCCAAGCTCTGGCTGATGTCTGAAGCATAGCCTTTTCTCTTTTACACAGAGAACGCACTTAGGGTGCAAGCTGACTAGTGTCCTGACATGGTGCCCCCTCTGCCTCCATCCTTTCAGGAACTGCTTGTCCACAGAGGTGGCCTGCACCCTGTCTTGTAAGAAGCCACCCAGAACCCGGGGCAAGTAGAGAGGAGTGAGAACAGGAGTTTGGAGTCAAGGCCCTAGAGAAGTCATCTGACCTCCCTCAGCCTTTGTTTTCTGACCTGTAAAATGGAGGAGTCAGACCAGAGGATGTAGGATGTACTGACAACTCTAAATCAGGACCAAGTTGACTGGGAGTCAGATTGTGTAACCATGACACCCCTTTCATATTCATTCCCCTGTGTAATCACCATAGCTCCCAACTGGAGCTCCTGTTTTACAGATGAAGAAACTGAGCCCCTGGGAGGATAAGTGACTTCCTAAATCACATCCAACTTGGATGGCAGGGGCTGAATTCAAGACCTGAACCCAAGCATTCTAAACCCTGAGTCCTCTCCACTCCACCCCAGCTATCATCAACTCAGACCATTTGCTTTGTTTCATGATGTTTTGTAAGGCTGTGCAAAGGTCAGACGTTCCAAATCTACCTGCTGCTATAAGTAGGTTACAAGAAACTAGCTTAGGGGTGCCTGGGTGGTTCAGTTAGTTAAGTGTCTGATTTCGGCTCAGGTCATGATCTCATGGTTCATGGGTTCAAACCCCACGAAGGGATTTGTGCTGACAGCTCAGAGCCTGGAGCCTGTTTTGGATTCTGTGCCTCCTTGTCCCTCTGCCCCTCTCCCACTCATGCTCGCTCTCTCTCTCTCTCTCTCTCTCAAAAATAAATAAACATTAAAAAAATTAAAAAAAAGAAACTAGCTTAAAAATAGTCTCGTGCAGGTATACAGCAGCAGAAAATAACAGCAAATTTGGATTCTATTTGGATTATACATTCTTAAGAGAGCAAAACACTTTTCTAAGCATTCCTCCATAGTCTCAAAACTCCCCTCATAAGGTGGGCAGACATGAACACTGCTAATGCCATTTCCAAGAAAAATGAAGGCAGAACAATTAAATGAGCTCCCTAAGGTTTCTTAGTCAGAAGTGGACGATAATCACAGCTGCCCGACATTTCCATGATCTATTTTCTCATCTAGCTGCTTGTCCTGCCCACAGCCATCATGCCCCCTGTTCTCATGCCCAGGTGCTGTTAGCCCCAGAAAGTGGGGGGCGGGGGAGTGTCTACAAGGAAACAACTAGGAAAAATCAGAATGGAACTATCTATGGATATCCTTAGGTTTTGATAACACAGCAAAGGATCTTTATACCCATTCAAGACATCATTGAATTTAAATCCTTTACCAGCTTCAACTAAACCTTCTCAAATTTTTAGCCCTGCTAAAAAGATACTTATTTATCTGGAGTATAATTACAAATATAGCTTTGTTCTGCATGGATAAAATGCAAAAAAACTCAAGAACAGTTAGCTAGAGTCAGAACAAGCGAGAAAAACAGCTGCTTCCTTTTTTTTTTTTTTTTTCGTTTTTGACAGTCATAACACCCAAGTAGCACAGAGGCTAAGAAGGTAATTTAGTGTTGTGGTTAAGAGTGTGGGCATCAAACTGCGTTTACATCTTAGCTCTGCCATTTACTAACCTTTCGACTCTGAGAAAGTTGTTTCTCAGGTCAGTTTCCTTGTCTATAGGTTGTGGATAATACAGGAGCTACCTCTTAGGGTAGTCGTGAGAGTTCAGTGAATTAATACCTGCAAAGTGCTTATAGCAGAACCTCGGTAATAGTAGGAGCTCAACACATGTCAACTATTATCGTTATTGTTATTAGTTTGAGGAGGGGGAAGTTAAGCATTTTGCTTTTATTTAAACCTAGTACTATATAACTGAATTCTAACACACCAAGCAAGGAACATATGAGAAATTCTGTGTGGTTGTCCAAATCAAGAAGTGAGTTGTAGATGGACTGGGAAATAGCCAGTCCATTGTTGACCAAACATAGAAGATAATGTGCAAATAACCTAATGTAGGATTAGTAACCTTATCCACTGTAATATCTACTGTCTGAGGTGACGGTGTAATGAGAAATGATCAAGGGCCTTCTTGAACTCCAGAAGGAAAGAAATGAGTTTTAACACACTGGAGAAATACATTGTTTGGTCACAATATGTTATATGGTTATGGGAAGGAAAATTCCCTCATGGCAAATAAGTAAATGTCTGCTCTTGTTTATACATCAATCTCTAATGTGTATAGTTAGTGTAAGTCAGTTTCCCTCATCCTCATTAAGTAACTCTGCATGAACTAATCAATTCAAGTCCTAGAGTCAGCAATACTGACTCCCTGGATTTTGGGAATTCCCAGAGTACTACAGCCTGTAAAGTCTGGCCACTGAAATCATTTTACCTCTTTCTGGCATACCAGAAAGAGGTAAAATGGATACCAGAGTTTAAAAGATCAGGATCCCTGTTTCAATCCCACAGAGTCATTATACCGACTACTTTTTCTGCTTATCAGGAAAGACAAGAATGCTCTAGATGCCTTTGTGGGAAAGCTGAAGTTACAAAAGCCTATACCAAAGATAAATATTATAGTTAAGTGGAAAGCCTCCTTAGACCTGGTGAGAAGTGGCAGAGTCTAGAATTGACTGTGAAATGATCAAAACAGGCAAACCTCTCAGAAAGATCCAAATGACACTTGCATGCAGATTTTGGTAATGTACAGTTGCCTATAACATACATGGATCTCCTCTGTCAGTCCTATCAAAGCAATTCCCAGGCTGCACAAGGAAACTAGTTGCATGACTTCACTATCATCCATTGTTTTTCATCTAAAAAATTATTATACAGAGCTCACCTCATTTATCATGCATAGTTCCAATTTTTGGCTGTTCTAAGAAATCAAATCCACTCTCAAGAAGTTAACGATTGACCACCACTGAAGCATCAAAGGAATGCATCACAGGTACAGGGGTGACCCAAGGGCTGACCAGTGGTAATGTCTTTAGGATAAAGGCAGAGCCTCTCTGGTGACTGGTGTGCTGGGGTAGCACTAACATGGCAAGTTCTAGTGTACTTATAAAGGAGCATGGCATACTGCTAAGCGCATGGAATCCTGGAGCCATTCCTGCATCGGAATTCTGACTCTGCCATTTTCTGGTGGCATGACCTTGTGCAAGTTTCTTATCCTCCTTTTGTCTTAATTTCCTCATCTGAAAATGAGTTCAAATCTCATAAGGTTGTTGCAAGGGATTAAAGTAATTAATACATTTAGAGTGCCTGCACATAATTAGCATTATTTTAAGGTTGATTATTCTTACATCATCAACCATCTTTGGTCTCATCTTATGAGAGCCCATTGCTGCCTCAGCACGCAGGGGGTCATAATGGAGACAGGTGCCTCGGTGCAAACCATTCTTCAGCATAGCCCCCCACTCTGGCACCCTGGTGGCTGATTTTTTTTTTATTTTTCTTTCTCTTTCCTGCCTTCTCTTCTTCCTTCTTCCCCTCTGTCTTCTGTATCTCTGTCTCTCATCTATCTTTCTTGAGATACAGGTGAGAAGTAATAATGAACTTGACATGTATCTTTTTCATTTTATGGATTCAGTGATTGATATATGTGCTCCTTTGTCTATTTGGCTTTATAATTCCAGAGAGTTATAAAGAATCAGGGCCACATGCTCTATTTGTTTTAGTGTTATAGTGGTAGCTAGCATGGTACTTCATGCCGAGTGAATATTTGCATTTCAGAAGTATTAGCATTTGCAACTTGTAAAAGATAGTGTTTGCAAAAAACTATTTTGAATGAAATTTACCATTTGAAAATATCCACATCCAAATTTTGAGGAAGAAAACAACTTTTGAAACCAAACGCAACTTAAAAATTTTATTTATGTTACGTCTAAAGCAAAAGTAATTTTTAAAAATAGCGTCAGTGACAAAAAGCCACATTTCCACATATCTATTATAGAGGTTGTCACAAGGACTGGAATAGGTATAATTTCTTACAGCTAAAACTAAAATTGGTCTATTCTCCTTTAGCCAGATGTTGGCGTTGGAACAATGTAAGGCATTGCTTAACAGCATGAGGCACCCACCAGGCTAATTTATGGGATTTGGAATGTTAAGGCCAATCAAGTGATCTAATTGTTTCAACAGTACTCAAGGATTTATAATAATCTTCAAGATCAGGGTTTTGCTAGTCTGAACTTCCTCTTTCCCACCTCCACCCCCTGCTTCCTTCTCTCCCTCCAAGCAGTTATGTTCTATTGTGTTTGCCAGTTTTAAGTCAGGTAGGAAACAGTTGAAGTAGGAGCCTGGGTTCAAGTCCTAGGGTAAGATTACATGTGAAAATTCATGGGGTGGGGGTAGTCTTTCTGTAATTACCCTTTGTGCATTTTATAAAAACCTCTGCTGGGTTGGGAGTGACTGACAGCCTTGACTCACGTGAGGTTTGGATGGAAAAGTGTGTGTTTTTAAGGTTGGGGTGGAATTGCTCAGGGAGAGCCCCAGGGGAACATGGCACCACTTTGCCAGTCTCCCATCTACTGAAACACCTTCACTGGGCCCTCACACTTGCTCACTGACATTAACCTGGACGACATATTAAAAATCCATTTTAATCAATGTGCTGTGAAATGAACTTGGACAACAAGAACATATACAGCCCCCAAAATTTCATTATTCCAAGCCCTGTAAATGCATAGAGGGCAGTGTGATAGATGAGAGATGCCAAGCTCTATCTGACAATCACTTATACAGAGCAGGCGTCTGTGTCCCAATAACATTACACTGTTGGTTAGATAAAAAGAGAAGCAGGGACATATGCAGTTTACTTTTTTCCCCAGTGCATCCAACTTGCTAAATTTTATAGTGACTGTAAAGAAAATATCAGCTTTCTAGTAGGCAAGAAGATTTTTGCTTGAGTTTAAAAAAAAAAAAGAACAGAGAGGGAAGACAGGGATTTATCTCAGCCTTTATAGAGGGGTTAATGTTTGTCAGACTATTAACAAGTTACCACACAAAATCTTTAGGTGTAAGTGTTCAGGTTATCGTCCTGGCTTTATAGACTGTAGAGGAGAGTACTTAAAGTTGTATGCAGGCAAGTAATCAGCCGGGGCTTGGGTTTCATGGGGTGAGGGACTCTGTGGTTAAGGAGCGAAAAGAGACAAGACAGAGGTCTCCTGGTGAGGTGTCAGGAAGAAGCAAGACTGGTGACGGCCAAACCACGTGGACTCTGAGTGAACTCTGACAGTCGTAGGTTCCCTTTAGGAGTCAAATCTACAGGATAAAGATGAGGGCAGGGGAGGTCTTGGGATGCTGCCACAACCTTCTATTTGCCAGCCTATGGATGTGGTTGGTGCCATGAGGAAAACAGTGCTTTTAGTCTGGTATAAATTGCCTGGACCTTAGGAGTTGACTTTTGGTGTTGCTTTGTGAGGGGTGTGGGGAGGGGGGTTCCCTTCCTCCTCTGTATCTGCATCTGTTTTTCCTAATGGACCTTATCTCTTTCAGTCTCAGTTTCCTCATCTGGAAAATAATATAATGGCTTTGGGAAAGATTAAAGAAGCCACTGCCTAGTATAGAAGAGGCATTCACTTTACATTTATTTCTCTCTCTCCTTTCCAAAGTGCCATCAGAGGAAAAACTTACAGAGGTCATTAGCAAAGGATGTCAAAACACACATCTCTGCTGGAGCTTAGTGCTCAAGGGAGCCCTTGCAGCTGACACCTTAGCTGTCACGGGAGACAGTAGTGCCAGCTTCTCATTCCCCACCTCCCAGGGCCATTGAGTGGGCCCCCTCACTCACCTTCACAAAGGGGGATGGTGAGGACCTACTAATTAGCATGCACTCAACATTTGGCAAAGCCACGCCCAGATAAGGGCATGAGACATCTGTAATTTCGTCTTGGGTTTCAACACAAGACCACCCATTTTCCAGAAGACAATTAAACCTGTTTTGAGATCATAAACATCAACGCTTACCGTCACCAGAAATATCTGGTCCGGACTATTCTTAGACCTAGGTTTAGGCACCAGTTTTTTGTTTTTTTTCTTTTAAGTTTATTTATTTATTTTGAAAGAGACAGAGAGCAAGTGGGGGAGGGGTGGCAGAGAGAGAGGGAAAGAGAGAGAATCCCTTGCAGGCTCTGTGCTGCCAGCACAGAGTCCCACGAGGGTCTTGAACTCATAAAACTCTGAGATCATGACCTCAGCTGAAATCAAGTTGGAAGCTTAACCAACTGAGCCACCCAGGCACCCCTAGGCACCAGTTTTGAGCTGTGTTCTCCTCCTTCCCTCCCAGGGAGTGGGCGTAGGGAGGGTAGGGTGGTATTCTTAATAAACCTCCCCCAGAGAACTAGAAAGATGGAGACAGGGAGAATCTGCTTCACTTCCCTTCCTCCAGTTAAAGGGCTGCTTGATCAGAAGTCTTAGCAATTTCCTACAAACAGTTGCCATTAAATGACAAGCTTGGATGGCTGCTTTAAATAACATGACTTGAAGAATTTCGTTAAAAAGCATAATAACTTTGCCCAGACTGAAAACTCTATAGGTGACAAGGGATTTGGAGTAATGATGATTTTGGTTTGCACCTTCAGCACTGGTGAGAGCTTGTTTGTTCTCCTTTGTTATTTGATATCAGTAGGAAAGTGGGCATGGGCTGTTTTGTGCATGATGCTGAGTCCACGTGGGAAGGGTAGGAGCCAGGTGGAATTGAGGGGTGAACCATGGCACAGGAAACGAAGTGTGCTCTGACTGACTGAATTATTTGCAAGGTTGGTTTAGGGAAATCATTTCCTTCAATCATGCAGATCAAAAAGCAATTATCTCTGGAACACCCAGACTCCCATTCATAAAAGCACCGACTTCTCTTTCATTCGGGAACTTACCTTGGCATAAGTAAGCACACTTACTTCTCTCTTTACACCCAGACCTGAAATGGCTGCTGTTGGCAAGAGAGGTGAACAAGCAGTATGCTTCTAGGCCTGCAGCAAATTTAAACTAGCCCAGAAAAACCCTGGTTTTCATCCTCCAGTAATCAATGAGCATTCATTTTTGTGACTGGCTTAATATTAGCTAGACAGCATGTGTAAAAAATCCACAGAGCAAATGCTTTGGAATTTGATTCATATATAAGAAGAAACCTTCATAGAAAGCCTAACTCTAGGGGCGCCTGGGTGGCTCAGTCGGTTGGATGGCCGACTTCACCTCAGGTCATGATATCGCACTCCGTGAGTTCAAGCCCCGCTCAGGCTCTGTGCTGACAGCTCAGAGCCTGGAGCCTGTTTCAGATTCTGTGTCTCCCTCTCTCTGACCCTCCCCCATTCATGCTCTGTCTCTCTCTGTCTCAAAAATAAATAAATGTTAAAAAAAAAATTAAAAAAAAAAAGAAAACCTAACTCTACATTTCAAACGTAGTTTAAAACCCACCGTCTGTCTAGGAGAATGGCACTTCAGCAGAAATTAAAGGTCTTGTCCTCAAAATAGGGTAGATTCTGACGCACATTCCTGTGTTGAGGTCACCTTCTTCACCTTTAATCAGTTAGTCAAAACTGCCTCTTGTTGAAAGATGCTCCTGTCCTTAGGTCTGGACGGAGAATGAACAGGTGTCTTAACTCCTAACCTGGAAGCCAAGGCCTCCCATGAGCCTCTTTGCTTCACCAAGTCACTGTCTTACAGCTGGGGGGGCACAAGGAGTGTCAAATTCAGGTCAATGTTTTGCCAGCACACATTAGTAGAGCTGTAGTTATTGTAACATAGTGTAATATTTTTCCATCGTCTGATAAATAGCTGTGTTCTGAGTCCCTCGGGTACCCCTCTCTTCCCCTCCTCTGGGACCACCTGGACCACCCCTGTGATGTAGCAACTAGAAGGGTAACACCTGTGCAGCTGGGGCCTTCAGGGAAGCTGGCCTGATTGTTTGACCCCCTTTACTTCTCGGCTGTGAACTAATTTGAATGTCACTCCTGGCTTGTATTCTTAGTGTTGAAAATGACTGAGCACACAGCTACCTTCCTCAGGATTTCATGAAAACGCTTAAATTTTACAGTGACATCAATAGTCCTTTGCTACTTGGGTAAAGAAAGACCCACTAATTAGACATTACTCCTAGGAATTTGTCTCAGTCGATGCACTTAGCTTCTTTCCTCTTATTCAACTGGGATTTGATCCCTAGGGACACAGGCATTTACTCAACAATTTGGACCAGTTAATTAAAACTTCAAGGCCTCTGTAAATACAATCCTTCCTCTGCAGCACCAGAACACTTGGTATGCACACATGGTAGGAGCATTAGTAAAAGCACAAAGACATTAAAAAACAGAGGTGGCCCCATTGCTTTGTATTGTTGGGGCCTTCTAAGTGGAGCAAAGTTGTGAGGCATGAAGAGAGAGCTGGAGCAGCCATGACCTTGGACTTGTTACGGCAGCTCAACTCTGGCTGAACACTCACATTACTTAGAGCTGGAGGTCAAGTTTGTATAGCGGCCTTCCTAGCTGAATTCTCCTCCTGAAAAGCATAGGCTGCTGGGTGTGTAGACTATTTTTTATTTCTTTAGGACTGTGCTCTACAGTGCTGCTGCTTGCTATTTTGTTTGTATAAGTTTGTGCATTTTAATGAATATATAGTGTGTAAGACAAGCTATTCTAAGTAATGGGAACATCTTCAAATATTAAAAGTTAAATGACTCTGAAGTTAAATAAGTAAGTAATATCAATAAGGGAATGGCCTTGGTATATTAGCAGGGATATATATGCTTCAAATTTCATATGAATAGGAGGCAATGTTAGGGGCAGAGCAAAACTGGGACCTAAAGGAGCTTGGTTCATTGATGGTCTACCAACCAAACCAAAGGGAAAGACTGTAGCAATTAGTATAGTGCTTTTAAACTTGAGTAACATAGGATCCTTTCAATGAAAAATCTTCAAAGAAAAAAATCCTCTGGAGTCCCAGTATTAATCTAAAATAATGTTACTTAAATATGTGAAACAAAAAGGAGATACAAACTCATGCTTAAAGCTCTCATATAATTCTAAAAAGTGATTTACAAATAAATACAAATAAAACTAAACAAAGAAAATTTAAATTCGTAACATTAATTTAATATTGACAGATGAGGTTTCACTGACAGTAAAATGCCTCTTGCCATACGATTTACATTCCTTTGAATTCAGTATTTCTGTACCAGTGTGAGCTTTGAGGAGTAACTCAATTCTTCCACTCTTTTCTCCATCTAAATTCCTAAAAATCCATTATTATATAGTATATTGTGATAGCACTTGGACTTCACTTGTTGTGAACATATCATTTATATGTCCAGGCTCCTTCTTGTCTTTCTCGGCTCTAAAGGTCAAATAGTATTACTTGGGGACTATGTGATTATAAATACACAGGCAAACACAAACCTTAAAATCATATGGCATTTCTTGCGAATAATTAAAATAATGACTGGCATTTATAAAGTGCTTACTCTGCACAAAACAAACACTGTTCCAAGTGCTTTATATGTTTTAATTCATGTAGCCCTTATTACTATTTTATACAGTAGCCTCATTTTACAGATGAGGAAACTGAGGTACTGAGAATTTCCAAGCTCACACAGCTGGTAAGGGGCAAAGCCAGGTTGTAAACCTAGGCAGTCTATTTCAAAACCAGGCCTTTAAGCACTATACTTTACTACCTCTTAGAACCAACCATAATCCAAAATATGCTTATATTAATTTTTCATGAAATATAATAAAAACACAACATTAAAATTCCACCTATACAACTCTAGGATCTCTGAGAAATTATCTATGAGCCCCAGTGTGAAAAACCATAATTTAATTCTCTACTCTTAAACTCTTTACTATTTCTAGACATTATGACAATATAGCATTCTTTAATTCTTTTTTTTTAAACTTACTTATTTTGAGAGAGAGAGCAAGCATGAGTGGGGGAGGGGGAGAGAAAGAAGGAGAGAGAGAATTCTAAGCAGGCTTTGTGCTGCCAGCATGGAACAGAGCCTGACGCAGGGCTTGATCTCATGAACTGTGAGATTATGACCTGAGCCGAAATCAAGAATTGGATGCTTAACCAACTGAGCCACCCAGGCACCCCTCTTTAATTCTTTAACATATAAAAATATGTCCTAATTCTATCCATGATTCCCTTAGTCCACCATAAGGTACTTTTTAAGGCTATAGCACTGTCTCAGCTAATTGGCATAAAAGCCCTGCTAGTAATAGAGATGATAAAAGGGATGACATGTAGACACACGAAAATGTATAGTCTTACAAGGATAAGAAATCATAGATAGGCAGCGATTCAGTCTCATTGCCTTTGAAAGGAATGGGGATGAGGTGAGTGTTCTGGGGTGAATGGCATTAAAACCTAAGACATACTAGGAGAGGCACAGTTGGCTGAAATCTTGAAATGGAAGTCTGGGTGCAAAAACCCACCCAAATTCACTATGCCCTGAAGGTGGCATCCAGGAAAATTCTGGAGATAATAATCCAAAGTTTTCACTAATTTGGACTGTAATGGAAGGTTTCGAGAAACCCGGGAGGAGCACAGTGGGAAGGTTAAAGAAGCAGGCATAGAAAATCATCTTAGACTTTTGCCCTTGGCTTATATTTATAATGTAAATATTGCATCCATTTAGGTTTTAGTTCAAGTTTATTTCTTGTCCATGTTTTCAACAGGGTCATCTGTGTCCCTGCTGCTTACTTGTAAGCTTGCTTAGGTTGTAAATGAAGATAAACTAGACAGGATGCTCAACCTACTCCACACATCACAGTACCATACAAAGACACACTAAAGCATTTTTGAACGATAAATCAGTCAGACTTACTTATTCGTCACCTACCACATGCAAAGCCCTCTGCTAGCTGCAGATGATGGGAGGAGGGGTAACTTATGTCCCCTGCTGTCAAGAAATTTCCTAGAGTAAGACAACAAACAATACATGTGAATGTACAAATAGTAAGGCCTGCTGCTGGTATAGCATGATGGCTAAGCTCTTGGGTTGTAGATTAGAACCAATTCCAATGTCAGCTCTAGCCACTGGCTGGGTGCCCTTGGGCAAGTTAACCTTATTTTCCTCATGTACAAATGGAGATGATGATGACAATAACAGTACCCATATTATAGGGCTGTTGAGAAGACCAGATGAGATGATACATATACAATGCTGAGTATATTTCCTATGTACAACCTAGCTTATCAAATGTGAACCTGTATCTACTGAGGCTCTGCTAACAATGACCATGTCTGATCAAGGATGTGCTTTTGATTTTGCCAGAGTCAGGGCAGCATGGTCTATTGGAAGGGGAGCAGAGAAGCCTGGAGAGGCAACAGTAGTATAGTCATGCCTGGGATCAGTGTGTGTGTGTGTGTGTGTGTGTGTGTGTGTGTGTGTGTGTGTACCACTGCCCTCTACTGGGCGTAGTTCTCACAGATTTATAAGAACTACCCAATCCATCTCAGTCTCCTCTGGTTCCAACACCTTGTGTTTATAAAAAGTCTCCTTTGTAGAGAGCTTCACAGCCCATCTGAGGTAGTTATTCCTCCTTCCAGATACTTGGAAGCCAGAGGAAATTCTATTGTCTGCCAGCCTCAGTTCCTCACCTGCTTTTAACTAATATGGAGTCTGGACAGGTATTGATTTTTCTGCTTTTCTCTGACTGCACTCATCAGTCATTTTATATTACTGGAGAGTCCATTAGCAATAAAAATAAAGGATGGAAGTTACAAAGCCCATTAGAGAAACTTACTCTCTGTATCTTCAGGGTGAGGAAAACAATTAAAAGCACGTCATCCTATAAACATTCTAATAAAGGTATGAGAAAAGTGAATAAACTGAGGATATGGCTTGTCAGGAAGATGAAATGGAATCCTCCTTAGAGTAACTAGAAGGGAGTGCCTGACTCTGCCACATCGGAGTAGGCATGGAGCTCAAATTCTCTACGTGGGTGAGATGAAAAGAAGATTAAATAGGAGAATAAAGGAACATTACACAACAGAGATTCAGCTATAGGCTCACGCGTGAGTGAATTTCAGAACTATAATGGCAGCTCAAAGATGAGAGAAAGGAGGAGTTTCAGTACAAAGGAAGAGGTGACAATATAACCCTGACTTTGAAATTTAGGTGAGTTGGGGAAACAAAGACATGTCTCTGCTAGGTTAGGCAGCCTTGCATCGGTTGTGCAGATGGTCACTGAAATTCACTTAATTCCCCCACGGGGAGCTGAGAGGGGAGAACAAAGCAGGAACAGACCGTGGAATTTGATGCTTGTTGACTGGAGAATGTAATTGATGATGCAGGGGTCCTCACGCTCCCTGGGTTGGTATGAGTGACTAGCAGCATTCCTGGTACATGTTGGCACTCAAAACATGTCAATTCCCTTGCTCCCTTCCCTGTAAATGAGACAGTGTGTGGAATCTATTATGAATATTATGCTGCATTTAACTGAATTTCTATTTATTTTCAAAGCTTCCAAGAAATAAGTATCCTTTTCATGCTAAGGGCTTTTTGGACATTTATTCTCTTTGGATGAGCAGTGAGTATATATTAAGGTGTCGGTCCCTCTTGGGCCAAGAAAGTAATAAATATTTCCACAAAATCCTGTTGTAAGTGGAAAAATTTATCTGAGATTCTCTTATTCTTAGACTGCACGTTGTTTGGCACTGTAATGGGTTTTTTTTTTTTACCTATTATCAAGTTGCTACATGGTATGTTTCTTTTTCCTGATTACAATCAATTGTCTATAAACAGCACAATAGCAATGCTGGGAATAATTTGAAAAAATTCACAATTCCTTTTTTCTAACATTTGAAGTTTTTACACTTTCCATGTTATCCTTAAGCATATTGTTACACAGACTCTTGCATTTTGCTTTTTGATTTAATGTTATTTTATATATATTTTAAACATTTATTTATCTTGAGAGAGAGGGCACACAGGGGGAGAGACAGAGAGAGGGAGAGGGAGCACTGTCAGCACAGAGCCCTACGCAGGGCTCGATCTCACCAACCATGAGATCATGACCTGAGCCGAAATCAAGAGTCTGACTCTCAACTGACTGAGCCACCAGGTGCCCCTATATGTTTTAATATTGCTTCATGGTAGTCATAATTATAATATTTAATGGTTGCAAAATATTTCATTGTTTATGTCTTATAATTTATTGAGTCATTTTTCTGTTAGGGGCATTAAAGATTTCTTACTCTCTATTTTTTTTACCATTATAAAAAATATCATCATAGTTGCATAAATAGGTTTTTTTTTCTCCACTTGAATAAATTCCCAGGAGTTGGGTTATGGTTCTTGATGTACATGGCTAATTATTTTCCTAAAAGACTATTATTTTACTCTGCAAGGGGTCATGGATCAGACCTCTCTTGCATATCCTATGACCGGCATTTGATCCTGTCTGCCCTAGGGTTCCCTAGGTGCCATCCTATTGTAGTTTTCCAGCTACCTTTCTTTGTCTTCTTTGTAGGCTCAGGGGCTCAGGCCTGGGCCTTCTTCACTTCTCATTTTTTTACGTTCCCTTTGGAACAGCCCTTTCCAGTGGGCTTTGGTTACTGTATCATTGGTCACATCATATCCCCGGGCCAGACTTACATATCCAAGTGCCAGATGGATATCCTGATTTCCCAACATGTAAGTTGGATCATGTCATCTGTGAAAAAAGCTTCAGTGGATTTCTGTTGCTCTTAAGAAATAATTGAGATTCAAAAACATGGGACCCAAGACCCTTCATGGTATGACCCCTGCCCCTTTCTCTTGCCTCTCCCATTCCATACTCCTCCCATTTCCTTGTATGTACTAGGGCTTGCATCCATACATACCTATGTGGCTATCAATACCCTTATTTTACCTCTTTTGTCTAGCTGACTCCTCTACATCCTTCAGGGCTCAGAAAGGTCTTTTCTGGGCACTAGGCAAGTTTCGGTTTTTCTGTTATATGTTCTCCAAGCTCCTTTCCAAATCAACCACTTACTCTACTTTACTGAGGCCCGTTTCAGGTGCATCGATTCTCTACCACCTCTGGCCTGCCCTATGCATGGGCCAAGCACACCCCTGAGTCCATTCCAGGCTCTCAGCAGCAGGTGCTCACAAGAAGAGGCAGTGCATGTGCACAGGGGCAGCCAGTACTGAGGGCCTAACAGCTTCTGCTACGGTTTACCTCTTACATGGCTCACATCCACTCATGTTCCATATTAAGTTCAGTCCAGCCTGTCACTGATTCTTCAAGGTGGTTGCTCACCTCACAGTCACGTGGCTTTCTTCTAAATTTCTTTAGAAAAAAAGATTTACAATAGGAGGGCAAGTGGGACAAGCTACAGTCCCTGATTCTGCCCTGAGGCCACAAGTGAGATTCACCTCCTTGGAAGGCAGTTTTGCTGGTCTAGGCTGCTTGCTCAGTGGAGTAATCCTGAAATTCCTCTCTGAGGATCTGAGGATCTGAGCCTCTTGTTACATTTTTGTCGAGCTCCGATTGCATCTGGTTATTGTGCCTTTAAGGACTAGGAAGAACAAATTCCCTAATCAGATCAGTTAGATAAGTGATAAGAGTGGCCACTTCTGCCATGTTTTCAAAGTATCCGAAGTATGCCATGCATCTTGAACTATGACTTTATCCCTAACCTGGCACCTTAGTTGGGCCCTTTAGAGACCTTTCTGACACTACCAAGCTGGCAAACTCCAGACTGTGCAGTAGATGAAAAGTGTAATGGATCCTGAGTCATAGGCCATCATGGCACGTCCTTGCTGTAAAGTGGGTCCCTAGATCTGAGGTGATGTGATGTGTGATTTCATGTCAACAGATCGGCCACTCTGGGAGCTCTCAGACCATAGGGCTGGCCAAAGCATTGTGGACAGTGAAGGCACACCCATACTTGGAACATATCTCAGTTTCAGTAAGGACAAATTACTGTCCCACCCCCACACCAGGATGGAAGGGATCTGATATAATCAACTTGACACCAAATGGCTGGTTGATCCCCTCAAGGGATGGTGTCATCTTAGGCCCCCTGGTGTTGCTTTCTGCTGCTCAGATCAGATACTCCTCAGCAGCAGTAGCTAGATCAGCCTTGGTGCTTGATCTTCCAGCCCTCTGCTGATTGCTCCCTCTTCACTCGTAGGTACCTGACCATAAACAGGCAGAGACTTTGCATTAATGAGATGTCTCTAATGATCTTGGTTCACAGACTAGGTGCTCTCATCTTCTGCTCTGTCTTCAAAAGACAGTTTTCCAAGATGTGCTTGGGATCCAAGCTGAGCAGATCATATTGTACATCAGATAAGCTACAAGAAAAGAGTTGGATCAAAGTGAAACTAAAACTAAAATTTTGGTGGGAAGAGGTAGGAGATCCTGCCCTGGAAGAACAAGCGGACATGGATGGCAGGTATGTGAATCAGGGAAGAGGGGCAGCTGTCCCAAGAACCTGATTCTATTTAGTCACTAGTCTGCTCTAAGCAATTATCCTTGAAGATCCATTTTTGAGCAAGATCAGTTAGCACCCTTATATTTCTCTTGTAGTGGTTGTGTAATGATCTGAAACCCATACATACAAGAAAATGTCTTACCCCCCACCCACACACCATATTCTCAATGCCCGACCCAGTGCCCTGTTCAGAGTCCTGAATAAACATATTTGTTGAATGAATGAATGAATGAATGAACAAATAAGAATGAATGGAACCTTTGATAGATAAAGGATACTTTATAGGAATCATTTGAATCACAAGCTTCTCTGACCCATTTAAGACAGGACTTGATTTATAGAACTTTGTTTAGACACAGCATTTCAAGGGTATGCTTTCTGATAAAGGGAAGTAGGGCTATAAATGAACAATGCTTTTCACAGTGTCTGAGTCACCTCACACCCCTCCGCCTCATCTGATAACGGTCCTTGGCAGATCTGCCCTTTTGCCGGGGATTCCCCTGGGCTATCACCTCTTGCCTACCTCTGTGTGTTCATGCATAGGGTTGCCAGGCACCAGAATGTAAGCACTGAGCAGGAGGAAATGGGGGGAATGTGAAGGCAAGTTTATGGCAGTGAAACCTCCTGACAGTATGCATTTCTGTGGATATCATGCACATTTTACCTCACAATGGTATTTTTTTATGCTGACAGGAAGATAAAGCTGGGCAATAATGGAAACATTGACTGCTAAAGTAATGCTGAAAAGGAAATAATTTGTTTCGATGAGACTTTGTCATTATGTGTGTTGGTTTAGCCCAAGCATCTGCCTCCTCTTCCCACCCACAAAGGTTATCTTCTTCTAATATATTGTGGAGGAGGGTGGGGGTTGTACAATTGCGAGCTGCAGCCGCCTCTCCCAGGCGGCCTTCTTCCACATCCCCCAACCCGACAAGGAGACAACAGAAACATGACAGATGGGGTTCATCACCTAAGCTTTGATATAACAAGAGTGTCTTTATCTTCAGCCAGATAAAAATATTTAACCAGGGCTTTCTCCCTCAAGAATCTTTCTATTAAATAAAGCAAAAGCAGTAGAGATCGAATAGCAATTCAATAGAAGCTAAACAATGGGCAAGTAAAAGATCAGTGTATTACATGCCCCCTAAACACATGTGAGCAAAACTAAAGACCTTGGTATCTTTGGTCAGAGACAGTAACTTTGGACGTGCGATGGGAAGGCCACCTGCACTCCTGTGCCAGCTCTGTGAAGCTCTTTGATTCTGGTAAGGCTTGTGGCCTTCCTGGGCCTTGGTCTCCTCCTCTGCTGAAAACTGATTTGCACTCTCTCTCGCTCTCTCACTCTCCCTCTTAATATAAGAACTTTTTTTTTTTTTCCCCAAACGAGACCTCCCAAGAAAGGAAAATTAATATATATAAAGAATATTACCATGGGTCTTCTCTGGTTGAGTGAAGCAGGAGTCAGAAATGCCCATTCCTAGCAGCCCCTGAGACATATCTCAGGAAGCCCTGGGGTCCAACTGGAAAAACCTTTTAGCTCTGGGAATTTATGATGTGCAATCTTTCTGAAGAGCCGCTTTCCTACTCTTACCAGTCAGAGAAGAGGGAGATTTTTCTGGCCAAGAGGACCGAGAGTTTGGGAATATTCATTCTAGCCAGTTTTCTAACTAATCCTATATTAATTATTTTGAAAAACATTAACTTGAGTCTGAATACCTATTCTTTAAAGTACTCCTACAGACTTGGGATTCCCAACTGCAGAGAGAATTATTCTAAATAATTTACCTTCACGATGTGGCTAACCTGATGGCTAGTATTTCTCTGTACAAACTCTCTTCTGACAAGCCCTCAAAACTAAAGAGAAGGAGAATGGCCAAGGGAGGGAAGAGTTCCCTTGAGGGCATTTGAGGAGATTGCCAGGCCCAGATTAGAGGCAGAACCGTGTACCTCATTAAAAAAAAATAGCACAAAAGCTCAGCTCTAAAGCAGCGTATCCCTTCTGTGTGCTGGCATACCGATCTCTTCAGCTCTCAGGATCCAGGCAGCCTCCTCTGGGCAGGGATCATCTCCTGTTTGCCCCACTGTGATGTCAAAATATTACAGCTTCTCCTCCTTGATGAACATGGAGACGTATGGCAAATACTGTCCAAATCCCAGTTGGTACAACTTGAAAAACAAAGATGAGAATCCCCCAACCACCAAGTACAGTGTCAGGTATACAGCAGGCACTCCACAAGTACCTGTCAGTAAATAAAAAGACAAACGAACGAAATTCCTCATGTTGGAATCCGTTTTGGAGACCTGCTGGTGAAAACCCAGTTCTGAACATCTTCAGATCCATTCAGTCAAGTTATGAAAAAGAAAAATAAAAGTGACAACACATGAAATCAGAAGCTGGCAGAGAAAGTGTGATCGGCTTCGGCAGCCCTTGTAATTAAGTGTACCCGATGCCTGCTGACTGGGGCGATGACAGGGTGCCACTCGCCTGCCTTCCGTGGGTGCGTGGGCCCGTGGGCCGGCGGGCCGCCCTCAGGATGCTGCCGCTGCAGGGTGCATTCGTCACCTTATCAAGATTTCCACAGCCACGGAGGATTCCTCAGCGGCTGCCTCACCCCTGCGGGCTGCCCTGTGCTGCGGTCTCCCTTCCGGGCTAACCACACGCTGGCTGTCTCCTCCAGACAGCCCAGCATCTTTCCCGTGCCTCCGTGTTTCAAGAGCTGCCCCATATCCTCCCTGCTCAGAGAGGGAAAGCCACTGGGGAGGCCCTCCAGCAGATATATTACCAGTTCTCCAGGACAGCACGGGCTTGATCGAGCCTGATTATTTCTGATCGCTGTCACTAACTAAGCCTAGAGCCCAGCGTAGGTAGGGAAGATGTGGCCTCGTTAGTGCCAGTCAGGAGCGGTAGAGGTGGAGGACCTGCTTTTGTGTGGGCAGGGAAGACAAGGGAAGGACGGGGTATCTTTTTTTTTTTTTGAAGATATTTTGAGGTTTCTATTTTCTCCACTCGTTTCGGCAGCCCCTATTGGTTATGCAGGTTCCAGAGAGTTCCAGTCCCTGGGCAGGTAGCTAGCGACTCATAGCTTTTCATAGAACAAGCACAGAATCAAAACAACAGCAATAACAATAACCTGGCAAAAGTCACCTGGTTTAATTATTTTGAAGCGTAGACCAAGAAGTTACATGAAGATTAATTTGATATTTTTAAGACCCTCTACCTCTATGTTTTCCTCAGCTGTCTGTCTCTCTCTCTTTCACCTGGGATAGGAAGTCAGTGCAAATGACTGGCTCCCGGTGTGACATCTGATTCCTAAAGGTCGGCCAGGCCAGCTCGTGCCCTCCTCTTTGAAGCCTTAAGTTCTCTGTCGCTTCCTTTCATGATGGGCTTCTCCCACGGGTATCCTCAGCCCAGGGGCCATGTTTGTCCTCCTCTTGATTCAGGTGGCTGCCACCCAGGCAGTCACAAGCCCTCTGGTGCACTTTAGAAGAAACAAAACAGTTGTTGAATAGCAAATTAGTTTTTCAAAGAGCTGAGATGCCATTAAGGAAGATGGGATAACGGCAGCTCATCTCTGATCTTCTTCCCTCATATTGTCTCTCCACTCACCCTCTCTTTTTCCAAATCCCCTGCTCTCCACAACCTTCCCCCTCTGCCCGCTTGTGTTTCTCTCCTCAAGAACCTGCCTTTGCTTTCTGCCTCCCCTCCCCTGTCCACCCTGCCTCCTGCCCCTACGCCCATGGTAGCAAGTAATACAAGTGGCAGTTTTGACATTTTACTTATGAACCAGGTTGCTTCACTCCTAAAGTGAGGCGGGAGAAAACTCTTATATTATTTTTTCAAAAAAGAAAATGAATCCTCAAAGCAGCCGCTTTGCCACCCTCACGGGACCTTTAATGGGAGTCCACTGTGGAGAAGAGCATCCTCCCCCTGGTTGGGCTTACAGGAGGACCTCATGACTGCCTCGACACTATGCTCGTTACGGCTGTCCCTGTGTTAGGAGAGCGAAGACTGCAGAACAGGTGAGAGTCCTGGATATAGAAGAGGGATCCCCTGAGCATCAGACTTGACTGAAAAGCACCTCCATTCTTCTAGGCTGTGCCACCAGACGTTTCCTCAATGGAGGGTACCCAGTCCTTAGCACTTTGCTGAGTAGAAGGGGTTGAGGATTAATTGGGCCACACCTCCAAGGCTCAGCTCTAGCCTAAGATCACTATTTCCAGCTCTCTGTCTTCCTGACTTGTAGTATTGTATTCCCAGATCCCTTGCACCTGCATGGGGCCAAGTGATGATTCCAGACAATGACTATGCATGGAAGGGATGTATGTGACTTCCAGACTAAAGTTTCTAAATGCAAGCCTGCAGTCTTCTTTTCGTCTACCACAGATACATGGTGGTTGCTCTGTTAGCCTGGATACCAGAGAAAGGAAAATGGAGAGTTAAGCCTTCAGCCACTTGGTGATGGATAGGTAGTATGAGTGAGAAATACACCTTAATTTTCAGTCACTGGGCTTTTGGGGTTGTTATCATAGCATACACGAGCCTATCTTGACTATAACATAAGGTACAGACCTCTGCCTCCCAACCTCTTCCCCTTGACCATAATACCAAGGGTGTTCCAATGTGGGGAGCAGGGGCAGTATTTGTCTGAAGAGAGGGAGGCGCCATTGAGCTCCTAGTGTGGTATTGGGTTCACTGAGCAGTGAAGGACTTACTATTGTGTGTTAAACCAGCTCACTGGTCGGCTTGTATTTTAAAGACTCCCAGGTCCAGAGGTAAACTCCCAGGCAGCTGTAGAAAACCATAGAGACTGCAGAGACTGACTTGTGTACCACTGGATGGCCCAGGAGGATTGGGAGTTGGGTGCAGGCTCCCCAAAACCTACTTAGTGCCTCGCTATGCACACCCTGAGCTGTTAGGCCCTCTTTGTGTGTGAGCAGGTGGCATGGGACTGCTGTGTGTGTGTAGGGAGAGGAGGTGGAGAGGCAAGCAAAGGCAGGAGGCCATTTGTTATGTACCCTTCCTAAAGATGGTCGGTTTGGCTAGCCAGGCATAGCTTGCCATCCCTGGGTCTCACCTTCCCTTTCCCTCCTTCTTTCCTTCCCTCCTCTTTTTATTCAAGAAATACTTTATTTGAGAAATATTCATTGAGCACATAGCACATCCCGGGCATTGTGCTGGGTCCTAGAAACACAGTGGTGAGTAAAATCATCATGGTCTTCAGGCCAGTGATATTGGGAGCAAAGGCACCTGATCATATTTCCGATATGGGCTCAGGAGTGTTCCCCTGTAATCTTGTGAATGTGTCCTGTCAGAACCATGTTACACATTAGCAGACCTCACTTGGAGATTCTTTTCTTTTCTCACCTAATCGCTCTTGTCTCCAGGTTTGCCCTCCCTCCCCCCCCCCCCCCAAGAGAATCATCTCTTGTGATCCCTGCTCATCTGTTTTCACGTGGTTTTCTTCATGACCCTCCCTGGTATTTACTGACTTCTCTTTACCATTCTGCCTTTCTCTTTCTGTTCATTTCAGGAGGTGGCCCATTTCTGACTGACATTTCTACGCAGTCTCTTGGCTTCTGCCACAACCTCATGTCCTCAGCTTTGTATTCTCCGTGGACTTGATTCTTCACTACATCCTGATGGAATCCGCAGCCCACTCTCTTGGCAGCCTGCTGGCTTCAGCTCACCTAGCATCTTGGGTATCTTCTGTCATCTCCCCTCTGCCTGTGTTCAGCCAGGGGAGCTGGGCGATGGCAGATGTCTCCTCAAAGCTGACATCCTGCTTGTGTTACAAGCCTGCATTATTAACAAGGCAGTCTTGACACTGAATGTCCAATATGAGTCCACTGCAGGAGAAAGCGGCAGCTGCTGGGTCTGGCCCAAGTCTTACAGCTGGAAACAAGGGAAGACCTTATCTCTGCTCCTCATATCTGGCCTGGAGTTTGATGGCAATGTGTAACATGAGCCTCCCAGCCTACCCTCCAGCTCCCCAGAGGCCAACTAGACCTTGCTTGTTTGGCTTTCTCTCATTCTCCTCTGCCACTGCTAGGTCACTCTCACTAACAGGTATTACTTGGTAGAGGCTGTGTCACATGGGCTTGGCTTAAATTCTGATTCTAGCACTCACTAGGCTGTGTGATCTTCACTGTATTATTTAACTTCTCTGTGCTTACATTGTTTTCTTTAGTAAAGAGGACATAAAGTAGTACCTGGTTCATCGAGGTGCTGATGGTAATATAATCTACAGGAAGTTCTTATCCCCATGCCTGGGTTCTGACCACTAGTTAGTAATAGACCCAGGGCTGTACCTGACCCCCAGGCTCCCATTCTTTCTCCTGCACCCCAAGCTCTCACTCATGAGTCTGCCTCATGGGGTAAAACACTCAAAGATGTGAGTTTATTGTATATCGCAAAAACAGTTGTCAAGACTTCTCTCTTGAATTTTCTGTTTTCCCGTGATACTTTGTTTCATTTTGCCAAGAAACTGTTGTTTCATTTTGCCAGGAAACTGGCCAAGTCCATTGACCACAGAACCATCTACTGATAAAATCAACCAATGTAATGAAATTACCAACTAAAGAATAATTATATATAAAGAATAATAAACTATTGTCTAGAAATCCAAATATAGAAATGATCAAAATATTAGGAGGTTATCATGCTTACTGATCCTAATAGCAATAGAAAATAGAACAGAAAATAATACAGATGAATTAATTTTGTAGTATCTTTTATTTGTTAGTAGTAATTTGTCCTGATTTAGGAAAGATAAAAGCCTGCATGATTGATGATTTTAGGAAAAGTATTTTTAAAAAGGACTTAGGTCATCTGGTGTCTAATTGAGAACTGGGAATTGCACTAGATTTATAACTGAATTTTCTGGTAAAAGGCATTTGGATAAATTTCAGAGGAATATCCAAAAGTTGAGGCATATTCACCCATACTCGTTAAATCAGGTGTCTTCAATCTTCTTGGAAATCTTTAACTTTTGAAATAGACCTGTAACTTGTGTGTGTTACTTATACACAACACTGGGCAAAGTTTCTGTCGACAGACTGACCTGTGAAAGGCTGGCTCCCTAAACATTAGCAACAAAACCTCTTGCTAAGACAAAGCAGAATGTATTACTCACCCTGGTAAGGGAAAACACACCTCAACAGAGCTTGGGAAGTGTCTCAGAGTAGGGAAGGTGACATCAGAATTTATTGAGAATTGTGAGTTGGTTAAAGGTAAGATCAGTGGAAACAGCAAAGTAAGGATTCTGAGAGAAGGATCACAGAACCTTAGGGTGAAAACTGCTGATGCTTTCCACTGAAGAATCTGTGACTCTTTTGTGAAGTCAGGTGAGATAGCTTTAGAAAAGTACAGTCATACTAACAAAGACAGTGAGAGAGCAGTGTCATGTGAACATAGACAGTAAGGGGTAGTTTCAGTTCTCAGTGTCCAGGCTGGGAATGGGGTACATAGTTTTGGTTGTCACACCCAAGAGGGAAGCTTCCCCAAGGCTGGGGTCCTGGGCGCCTCTTTTATCAAAGGCTTCAATTTACAGGCTCGTTTCAATTGGTTAGACTATGCCTGTTTCATTTGGAGATGGCCTATTGCTGCCACGAACAAAATCAAGCTTCTGCCAACAAGGAAGGAGAGAATGGACACTGATTAGGCTACTAGCTGTATTTGCCATAATGAATAGGGAGAGAGATTGATGGCCAACAGAGAGGTCCTGACTTTTTGAGGTCACGGTTGCTCTGAGGCTAGGTTGTGTGGTAAGTCTCTGCCTCAGCAGCAGCTGGTCTTTCCTCTACTCTCAGAGCCCTGACTCCTGGTGCCTTTCCTCAGGGTCACACCCTGCTGAATTGTAGTCTCCTTCTAGCAGGAATGTCCCATCAAGATTCTGACCATTTGCATCTTTGTCAGTCCAGCCTAGTGCTAATGATTTTTCCCATCTCATCGCCTCTGATCTCATCTCGCATCATTTTCTTCCCCTCTCACCATGCTCCAGCCACACTGCATTTTCCTGCCTCTAATACTTCAACTAACACTGAGTTCTGCCTCCGGGCCTTTACACTTGCTGTGTATCTGGCCTGGAATGCCCTTGTTAGGATTCTTTGCATGTCTCCCACTATCTGGGTCTCAAGCTCAGCTTGACCTCCTCAAAGAGGTCTTTCCGACTGCCCTTTTGACTGTGACCTCTGACCTCAGGAACACTCACTCCCCTCCATCATCCTTTGCATCTATCATTCTTTGAAATGATGTTGTTTGTTAGTTTACTTACTAATTTCTCTCCAGCTTAACTGGAATAGAAGCTTCATGAGAGTCCTATCTTGTCTGTCTTCTTCACAACTGGAGCCTCATTTCCTAGAAAGGGCCCAGGATATAGTCATAATAAAACATTACAAATTAATAACAGCTAACTTTCCTGATTGCTCATATTGGACCAAGCAAGGCTTTTAAGAACTTCAATGTATTATTATCTATTTCATCTTCCTGGCAAGGCTATTATCCCAATTTTACTGAGACACAAAGAAGTCAAATGAGATCATAGACTTAGGAAGTAGCAGAAGTGGCATAAATTAAGAGCCCAATAAATATTTATTAGATTTGTTTTAAATGAACCTTTCATTTTTTGTCCTTAACTTCTCTGCCCAGGTGGCATGTACTGTTTGGTAACACATAACAGTCTCCTGGCAGAGATAGTTTACAGAGAATGATGCTTCTCTGCTCCTGCCTTATTAATTTTCTAACAGGGCTAGGTCACATTTCCTTCTGCAGGTTTAACACACAACGACGACATGAACATCATACATCTTGAGATTACATAACAGAATTATCCACAGCAAACCCACACCACGTCTTAATTTAATATGTGATACATATCACACATGTTAGAAGCTCTTTGATTAGATCGTAAATGCTTATCCTCAGAATTCATCTGTGTTAGAAAATATCACCTGGGACTTTCCACTCCATTCTCAACTAAACAGCCCAGCCAAGCAAATAGCTATCTACAAATGCACTGTCCCATGACAGTGTCTCATCCTACTTCCCCTTATCAGTGTGGTTAGGCATGGTCTCACCCTGCTGCTCTCCAGGCTTTTGTCTACACATTGGGATGCCATTTCCCTTGGAAGTTCCCCTTTCCATTCTCTTTCCTCTTCCTCGTTGCCCAAGTGTTGCTTACCCACCTGAATCCCTCATGTCTACAAGAGCTTATCCACTTGGCAGGAAACATCAAGTGTTCATTGCTTTATTCTACAAATATTCATTAATGCCCACTGCCCATTATATAGCAGGCCTAAGTGCTAAGGAAACATGAATGAGAATAGTCAACATGGTCCTTGCCTCCCTGAAGCTTCGTTTCATGGGGGACATAGATATTAATCAAAGAATCAAGCAATGGCACTGAGTATGATGAAGGGCAGTTACTGGGTACTGTGAGAGTATGACATCGTAGCTTGATGCAGTCTGGAGGAGTAAGGCAAGGCTTCCTGGGCTTTCTGTCTGAGATCTGAAGATGGTTTGGCGGGAACTAGGTGAAGAGAAGGAGTTGAAGTGAGGAGTAAGGCCAAGGCCCAGGGGGAACGAGCATGCCCCTTTCAAGGAAGTGATAAGAGGCAGGTGAGGGAACTCAGGGAGAAGGGGAAGAGGCCTAGAGATGAAGTGGGCAGGAACACTGGGGTGTTGGGATCCACGTTCTGATTTTGGACATATCCCATGGGATGGTCTTGGAAGCATTTGGGCAGATCTTATTTGTGTTAAAAGCTCAGCTGGGTGGGGTGCCTGGATGGCTCAGCTGGCTAAGCGTCCGAATTCAGCTCAGGTCATGATCTTGAGGTTCATGGGTTTGGGCCCTGCATCAGGCTCTGTGCTGACAGCTCAGATCCTGGAACCTGCTTAAAATTCTGTGTTTCCCTGTCTCTTTGCCCCTCCCCTGCTTAGGCTCTGTCTCTCTCTCTCTCTCTCTCTCTCTCTCTCTTAAAAATAAACATTAAAAAAATAAATAAGAAAAAAATCTCAGCTGGGTAAAGTGTGGATAATGGATTAGATGGCCCTAGGTTTTTCTCTTGTGCTATTTGCTGTGATAAGAACAGAGGAGGACAGCTATTTGGGGAGAAGAGGTCATCATTCAGGATATATGTGGCCAGCTACGATGGCTTGGAGACATTCAAGTAGAAACACTGAGTAGGCTGATGAATATATATTTGGAGCTCTAAGCAAGACTTGGGTTAAAGCTACAAATATCACATGGCGACTAAAGCCATGGGTATGGCTGAGATTGCCACAGGAGACAGAAAGAGTAAAGGGAGGAAAAGACCAGCCTTAGATGGATTATGGCATTTGAAGTCTGAGTAGAGCAGGATTAGTCAGCAAACGTGATTGAGAAGGGACAACGAGGAGGGAGGAAGAGAGTGAAATAAGAGAGTGTAGTGAGAGTACAGTGTAGTGTCTTAGAGGCTGAATTTGAACTCTTTCAAATGCATGTTGCTGAAGTCTATCTTCAGTTGATTTAAACAAACAAAAAGCAAATTAACAAACGAAAATCAAAAAACAAAAAGGAGGAGAAGAAGAAGAACAGAACAAGAACACGATGAAGAATTAGAAGAATTTGTTGGCTCAGGGCACCTGGGTGGCTCAGTCAGTTAAGCGTCTGACTTCGGCTCAGGTCATGATCTCACAGTCCGTGAGTTCAAGCCCCACGTCAGGCTCTTTGCTCACAGCTTAGAGCCTGGAGCCTCCTGCAGATTCTGTGTCTTCTTCTCTCTCTGCCCCTCCCTTACTTGCACACTTTTTCTCCCACAAAAATAAATAAACCTTAAAAAATAAAAAAATAAAAAAAAAAGAAGGAGAATTTGTTGGCTCTTACAACCTGAACTCAGAACTAGTCAGACATGCTCAGATCCACATGCTCAAACAGGTCCTTGAGAACCTGCCTCTCTCTCCATCTCATTTTTGCCTTCTTGTTAATAAGCATTTTTACCAAGTGGGTTACTCCATGTGGTGGCCTGATTAGGTCACTAGCAGAAGCTTCAGGTTTACATCCTATCTAAGCTAAAGAAAACATGTTTCTTCTATTGGTTCCAGTAGGAAGACTGGGTATCATTATTGTTGGCATGTCTTAAGGTTATATGCTCAACTTCTGATCTGAGGTTGGCATCAGTTCTACACATACCTCAGGGATGGAAAGTTCTTTAAAATAAAAATCAAAGTGCTGTTACCTGAAGAAAGCAGAGAAGAAGCCAGGCAGGCAACCCCCAGAGGTGTATACAGATACCAAAGAGTTCAATATTCCAGAAAGGAGAGTATATTCAAGAGTATTAAATACTATTAAGAGATCAAGTAAGATGATAACAAAAAATGTCCATGGGATTTAGTCACCTGAAAGTCACAGTGACCTAAGACCCACACAAATGGCTACATCACACAGTGTGATGTGGTAGGAATCATAATGCAAGTAGAAATGGCCATGTAAACTCGGGAGAGAAAAATCACTTAGAACTGAGGCAATCAAGGAAGGCTTCATGTTAGAGGTAGTATGTTGGGTCCTAAAGGATGGGTGATATTTTATAAACTAAGGCCAGAAAAGTAAAGGAAGGAAGGGCACCCTAGCTAAATATAGCATGAGCAAAAACATGATGGTGTATTCACCGAAGAGTCGAACAGTTCATATTTGGTCTGAGGGTTAGCGGCTAACTAAGGAAAGGGGACTTTCTCTTTTTTTTTTTTTAAATGTTTATTTTTTATTTTTGAGAGATAGCATGAGCGGGAGAGGGGCAAAGAGAGAGGGAGACATGGAACATGAAGCAGGCTCCAGGGTCTGAGCTGTCAGCACAGAACCTGACATGGGGCTCAAACTCATGAGACGTGAGATCATGACCTGAGCCAAAGTCGGATGCTTAAACAACTGAGCCACCCAGGCACCCCAGGAAAAGGGACTTTCTTTGTTCAATTTGAGAGTTATTTAGCTCTAACCAACATTCCCTCAGGTGGCCTGCCTGAATATATAAATGAGGGACAGCTGTCACTGTAATGGGACTGACTCAGATCCCTCCTAGAAGAGTGCCTCCTATACTCTTCCTTTCCCTTTAAGGGGGTCTCACATGTGAACTCAACAGCAGTCTCTTTCCTCTCTTTCTCCTTTGAGACTTGGTCTTTTCTATGAAAGAAAAGAGAAAAATAAAAAGAAAGGAAGGAAGAGAAAGAAAGAAAGAAAGAAAGAAGTCAGAAGGAGGGAGGAAGGAAGGAAGGGAGAAAGAAGGAAAGAAAGAAAGAAAGAAAGAAAGAAAGAAAAAAAGAAAGAAAGAAAGAAAGAAAGAAAGAAAGAAAGAAAGAAAGAAAGAAAGAAAGAAAGAAATGTAGGGAGGGAGGAAGGAAGGGAGAAAGAAAGAAGGAAAGAAAGAGGAAGGCAGGCAGGAAGAAAGACATTGAAATCTCTATAGGGCAGGAGCAGGAGTGAGGAAACAGCATGGTGAGGAAGGCCTGCGAACCTGTGCCCCAGGACTCATGCAGGCAGGAAGGGCTGGTCTGAGAACAGGACTCAACTGACACCAAGAGCCTGGGTCAGGGATCAGATGTGAATGTGGGGCCAGGCACCTACTCCCCATTAGTGTCTGGGGCTAGAAGAGCTGTGGCTGACTGCCTGGGTTGGAGTGGAAAGAGGCCCTTGTCCAGAGGCCCACTTCCAGAGAGGAAGTGACCCCTGTATGAGAATGGGACCTAGTTTGGCCCTGCCCAGTGTCTTCCTGAAGACTCAAGCTGCCTATTGCAGTGCATAGGGTGTCCATCTTTGGGGGTGGGGGTCCTGATGCACCAGGGATGCCTCATTCATAGGCACCCTGACAAGGCTCCTTGGGAGCCTCTCCTCTGAGACTCCCCATCTATTCACTCCACGCTGAGGGGCTCCTTGGCCTGCCACTTAGTTTCATCTGATTTTTCCATTTTATGGAACTTGGGACAACTTTGCTGGAACCCTCTAGAGTGCGAGGGCTCCCTTGTTCGTTTCCTTGAGGTCAGATATAATGTACCATGAGGGTGATCGAATCTCCCTGGTCTTGTCAACTCCACTTTGCAATGCATGACAGAAGTCCCCTTCTGTTATCATACCAGTCCCAGAAGGTTGATGTCTTGCCCCAGGAAAGGGAGACCTTCTCATAGCCCTGCTTTCCAGCAACATGCGGAGCTCTCCTGAGTGAAAGCCCATTGACTTTAAGCAGCACACAAGGATTGGGGGCAGAGTAATAGGGTGGTGACACGTGGTTTGTGTCCAGGGCCTTGGGTGACAGAGGGATGACAGGGCTGTAATATTCCTTCCCCATCTCCTGGGAGACAGACTGAAGAGCGTACCCATGATGGGTTTCTGAGTCGCTACCACAGAAACAAATGAGTGCATCCTTAGACAAACCGTGGTAATTAGAAGAGAAACATAATGATAGTGAAGTTACCTTTCTCCATTCATTCCACAAGCATTTTTCTGAGTGTTTATTTTTGGCACAGAGCTATTTTAGGGGTGGGGGAGAGCATGTGGGGAAAGGAAAGGGAATTGGTCCAACGTGGCAGCTTGAGAGGAGGCGATGGATGGTGGGGGATGGGCAGTATTAGTGTTTGGTCTGTGGAAGATGAAACGCAGCTCTGCTCTGTGGGCGGGTCTTTGATCTTCCAGTAACTGCTAGAGTAGCAATTAGCATCCTTAATGCTGAGGGGAGTCTCTGAGAAACCCTTTAGCCTGCTGATTTAGGTTGGCAAATCTGAAAGTGTGGGTGCCTGCGCGTGCATGTGTGTGTGCGTGTGTGTGTGTGTGTGTGTGTGTGAGAGAGAGAGAGAGAGAGAGAGAGAGAGAAATGGTTTTTAAATTAGATGTTTGATGTTTATAATTGATTCAATTTTTACTTTTTAAATGACAAAACATTTTCAACAATCGTAAAAGTCTCTATCACCCAACTGTTAGTATTTTGCTATATTTGCTTCAGATATGTATTTTAATATAAAAAAAGTTACAGATAAAATTGAAATCTTCTTTTTCTTCCTCTCCAGAGCTAACCATTCTCTTAAAGTTGGTTCTTGTTTCTTGTCCATGCTTTCATATTTATGGCATATGTATGGATTCACAAACAGCACACCATATAGTGCTGTTTGGGGTATTTAAAATGTTTTCATACATAGTATTTTGCTGTTTTCACTCAACATTGCATTTTTAAAATTTACCTATTTTGATGCTGTAGAGCTAGTTTGTTCATTTTTAAAATCACTGTATAGTGTTCCATCTAGGAATGTATCATAATTACGTTTCTATTCCCCAATTGGTGGACATTTAGGTTACTTCCAATTTTTTCTTCTATGACAACAGTGTGACTAGAAATGTTAGCCTATGTATGGTATATAAAGCTTCAACTTGCTGGCTGTTACCAAACTGATCTCCAAAGTGGTTACACACGCACTTACCAGAATTGCATGAGAGTTCTCTTTCCCTCACAACCTTGCCAATACTTAGTAATGTGTAATTAACATTTGCCTCTGTCTTAATTTGCATTTCTCTGATTACTGTTTAAGGTTGAAAACCTCTTTCTGTGTGTTTTGACCATTCAGGCTTTCTTCTTCTGTGAATTTTTTTTTTTTTTTTATTTTCTCTTCTGAGTTTTCTTTATGCTGTTTCTTTGTAAGAGATCTTCAAGTACTCTGGGCAGTGATACTTTGTTGGTTATATGGACATTTTAGGATTACTTGGGAAGAACAGGGATGATGGCCTTCTCTGTGTCAGACACAAATTAGTTAGCTGGTTTTTTGGTAAAGCAGTGAGGTATAAATTAACACAAGGGACAAAAGTCAACCCAAAGGTTTTCAAACAAATCGTTTCTGTTTTCTAACCAAGATAATATTAGATCATAATGGCTATTAAACACCCTGTTTTCTCAGCTTCTGCTGTGTAAGTTTCTTTTTGTATTTCAAAAGTCTGCACGGTTAAGATCCACCCCTCCTGCCCCATCATAAAAGAGATGGACTAAAAGGAAGCTTGTCATTCTGTAGACATGAACTTGCAACTATTTCATAGTTAAGGAAGGTGTCCAAATACATTCTTTAGGAGAATGTATTGAATGATTGAAAGAGATGAAATCCAATTGTAACTGTTCTCTCCTTACCAGGGGCACTGAGAAGTGGGCTTTTCTTTTTTTTTTTTTTTTTTTTTTTTAATTTTTTTTTCAACGTTTTTTATTTATTTTTGGGACAGAGAGAGACAGAGCATGAACAGGGGAGGGGCAGAGAGAGAGGGAGACACAGAATCGGAAACAGGCTCCAGGCTCCGAGCCATCAGCCCAGAGCCTGACGCAGGGCTCGAACTCACGGACCGTGAGATCGTGACCTGGCTGAAGTCGGACGCTTAACCGACTGCACCACCCAGGCGCCCCGAAGTGGGCTTTTCTTAATAGAAGCATTATTGGGGCGCCTGGGTGGCTCAGTTAAGTGTCCGACTTTTGATTTTGACTCAGGTCATGATCTCACGGTTGTGAGACTGAGCCCCATCAGGCTCCATGCTGAGTGTGGAGTCTGCTTAAGATTCTCTCTCCCCCTTCCTCTGCCCCTCCCACTTCTAAAAAAAAAAAAAGCATTATAAAGAAGCAAGCATACACTATACTTCTGAATAAAGAGTGAGTTGTGAGAATGACATGCCCTTGGTCTTCCTCTGCTTGCATTTTGTATGAATTACATTCATCCTGGAATGAAATAGTGAGGGCTTTGTATACAGTGCTTCTAGAAATGGTAGTTCCAGTGTTTTATCTCCTTCCAGAAGAAGGAAGACAAATGTCTGACAGCCTTGGGATGCAAAGCAGGATTTTCCAAAGGTTTTGGGGATGGATTCTCGCAAATGTTTCCTCCAGCTTGTTGGTTATCTCTTGTTTTTGGTGTTCTTCCTTGAACAGAAGTGGATGATCTCATTCTTTGTGCCTATCTACATGTCTCCCCTCAGGCTTCCTCAGGCCATTATTTTCATCTTACTTCTTTCAGGACCCTGACTAATCAGCTCAGCCATCTGCCACTGCCAATGAGTCCATAAATACTTTTATCTTAAGTCACTTCTCTTTCCATACAAAGTAGATAATGAAATGCATTATCTGAATCTATTCATCAGAAGGATTCCCCCTCAGGGGTGCCTGGGTGGCTCAGTAAGTTAAGCTTCCGTTTGGCTCAGGTCATGGCCTTGCTGTGCTGTTGGTGAGTTCAAGCCCTGTGTCGGGCTCTGTGCTGACAGTTCAGAGCCTGGAGCCTGCTTCTGATTCTGTGTCTCCGTCTCTTTCTGCCCCTCCCCTGCTTCTGCTCTGTCTCTCTCAAAAATAAAATGAAAAAAACATTAAAAAATTAATTTAAAGAAAAAGGATTCCCCCTCATCACTGTCCTTCTGAGACACCCTGAGTTGAACTGCAGTACAGAAGCATTCCATTTTCAGCTTGTACCAACATACCAAACCAATCCACCATGAATCAAGCTCAGGGTATTCCTTCTCTATAAACTGCATAGGGGACCCCTTCCCCAAAGGATACCATGAGGTAGAAATGTGACAGAGGAAAGCATCAGAGGGGCCTGGGTCACCTGCCCATGCAACATACTTGTGACTTCTGCGTCCTCTTTTTAATTTTTTTTTTTTCTTTTGAGGGAGAGAGAGAGCATGTGCAAGTGGGAGAGAAGCAGAGGGAGAGAGAGAGAATCTTAAATAGGCTCCACACTCAGCACAGAGCCCAAATGGGACTTGATCGCATGACCCTGGGACAATGACCTGAGCCAAAATCAAGAGCCAGACGCTTAACTGACTAAGCCACTCAGGTGCCCCTGGATCCTCTTGAACCTGATCCCAGATATACCATTTCCATGTTACAACTGATTGTTTAGGCCTTATTATGTCTGATATTACCCAGCTTCCAGCTGCATGGTCAAACACCAGTTTCAACACAGCCCAGTAGCATGTCAGGAGCTCCTTTTCAAATAGTGCATGAGTCTCTGCTGTAGACTACATGGCCGTGCAACAGAACCCTGAGTGTCTCCTGTTAGCACTTGCCTGAGGCTCCACACAGTGTCTTTCTCTGCCACAGACCCCTATAAACAATGAATGATCTTTTAGGTCATGTGGCCCAGGTGCAAGCCTGATTGTCCTGCAGCCTGGACCTGCTGCTGAACCCTTTCTTGCTTTCAAAGCTGGCAGCTTCCATATCACCTAACATAGCACCTTTAGACTCTATTATGACAGAGATCAGAATAGTTAACACAGCCCTGGGAAAAGGCCGTAAATATGTACTCTTGTCTATCCCATGCAAGTGCAAACTGTTTCTGACCCTCCTTTATACCAAACCAGTGACCTCATACTATGCACCTGAGGCCGTGTTAGTCTGCTATAGCAATGATACTGCATTTGGTGCAGAAGCTGCAATCAGGGTACTGCCTGTTTAAGTCATAGCAGTTCACTGTCGGGTGCCTTCATCCGTCAGTTTTTGCAGGGACAGACTGTTGAATTAGATGGGGACATACAACGAGGGTCAGTACCCCTGAATCCTCTAAGTTTTTGAGGACAACAGCGATATCTGTTATCCCCTCCAGTGCTGATACTGTTTGGATTTACTATCTTGGCCAATGGACAGTTTCAGGGCTTCTATTTGGATTTTTGTACCTTTTAATAGTGCTTAATTTCAGCATCAAAGAGCAAATGTGAGATTTCTGCCAACTTCTAAGGAAGGCCATTCTGAATAAACATTCGGGAACCAAGGAAATGACCATGAGATGTTTCTGTGTACCTACTGAACCTACTGTGAGAGCCAGGTGAGGACTCATTTATTACCTGACCCCAATTTGCTTCTAGTCTAACAGGAGGGCCATGATGGTCCTTTGAGTATTCCCCTTTCTCTAATATATGTTTACCCTCTCAGGTGAACATAGATATTATGGGAGAAGACAGAGGAATCACTAGAGTATATACTTTCCAAGTGGCGTAAGGCCCTTCCTTATGGAAACCTGGCTCTTCTTTATTCAGCGGATGCTGGGTCATAGAACTGGTTCTGATCTGGGCACTGGGAAGGGGATCGTGTTCTTCCACGGGCTGGCTGACCCTAGTTTTCTGCTTATCTATTCCTTTTTTTAAAATTTATTTATTATTTTTGAGAGAGAGAGAGAGAGAGAGCGCACAAGTTGCGGGCGGGGGCAGAGAGAGAAGGAGAGAGAGCATCTTGCGCTGACAGTGCAGAGCCAGATGTGGGGCTTGAACTCATGAGCTGTGAGATCAAGGGTTGGACCCTCAACCTACTGAGCCTCCCAGATGCCCCTGCTTATCTATTCTCGATCTCTTTTGAATATACCCTTGTTGGTCGCCCATCTATGTTGCCCCTGGGAATACCATGTTCTTTGAGCCATCTTCGTAGGTCCCCATAGTTGAGGCTCCCTGGCTGCGGATCTGTTCTTGCTGCCTGTTAGGGAAATTATGCTAATCTTGCTTTTGATAGTTAGAAGTTGCCATTGGCCTCTGCTCTTCTGGGGTCCTATCATTTCCATTGCTATCAGGGGGCCAAGTTGTGCAATGGCATCTTCTATGTCCATGCTGGCCACAGAGGGCAGTCTCATCTTGAGTTTCTCAGTGATGCTGGTGACCCCCCACCAGTGTGCTCTTTTTTGCCCTGGTACATGGAGTGTCCTCCAGGTTGGACTCACCACACTGTGGCCAGCTGGTGGAGTCTGACCCATTCTAGCATGCCTACTTCTCTGAGCCCTTGGCCCTTTCTCCACAGTTCACCACTATAGTACTGGCATCTCCAGTTTATTTAATGTGTGTCATCACTCTAAGATTTTAGAGGCATCTAAGTAAAGTGCTAGAGCTGTCACTCGGGGCCCTTAGCAGGGTGTTAAATAATGTATCATGGGAGAACGTCCCCATGTCAATAAACTTTCCCATATTTATGTTTCATCCATCTTGATCCTTCATCCTGAGGATCCTCTCCTTGCATACTCCCCCAGTTCCTGCCGTTCTTGTGAACCAGTCCTGCAGTAGCTTTGGCTCATCATCTCTCTCCTCCCTTAGCAAGCCCTTGTTCCCAGTTTAGTTATGCTGAAATTTAACCCTAACTACAGACCCAAGAAAAGAGGTGGGGGAGGATCCCTGAGGGCAAGCTTTCTCTTGTAAGTTTCCTGTTTTATTTGAGGATTTCTGCATAGGTTTTAGGAATGCAGAAGGAGGGGGCAGCTATATTTCTATGATTCCAGAGGGTTCAGGAGAACTTAGAGATTCAGGATTTTCAATGAAACCTACGCACATATCTCATCCCAACTGTCAGGATCCCTCTCATGCTCCATCAGGGTCCTGATGTTGACATAGGAGATTGGGCTAGGCAGAGAGTTCAGTCTTCTCTGAAGTTCTGCTACTCTTAAGCCCCGTGCCCTTTTTTGGGGTTGCATTTGCTCTCTGGATGCAGGGGATAAGAGTATCTTTAAAGACTATTGAGGAGACCCCTAACCCTCCCATTTTGCTTTAAGCTGTTGATTAATAAAGCTGAGCCTGTCATTTTCACTTTTCAGTGAATCAGTGGTACTTAGCAACAGGCCTTATAATGACATCCTTCATATTTCTCAAATGTCTGGGACCATGCAGCAGCTGGTGCATCCCCTTCCAGCCATATCCATCCCATCTTAGTTCATCACAGGTGAATGCTGCTTACTTTCTGTATCACACACAGATTGATTTAAATATTTTAATCATATTTATTTATTTTAAATGTTTATTTTTTTTTTTTTGAGAGAGAGCGAGAGCGAGAGCATCAGTGGGGGAGAGGCAGAGAGAGAGAGAGAGATAGAGAATCCCAACCAGGTTCCCCACTGTCAGCACAGAGCCCGATGCAGGGCTCGAATTCACAAAACCATGAGATCATGACCTGAGCTGAAATGAAGAGTCAGACGCTTAACTGACTGAGCCACCCAGGCACCCCCATATTTATTTATAGGCCTTTCCACATTGTTGTATTACCTTGAGTTCCTGGTTCTACGTGGCCTGGCTCTTCCTTATGGCACTTTGTTTCTTTCCATGAGTGTAATATTGTACTGTGAACAAGCTGCTATCAGGTTCTTTTCTGTGGAATTCTCACCTGAACTGGGCTGTCTTCATGTCTTCCTCTGCAGAGATCCTAAGATTCTTGTCTGTCCCGGACCAGTTTTTGCCAATACCATGCTGGTGTTGCAAATTCAGATACTACAGCCTATGGCTTAGGTTTCTGACTATTCACAGGTGATTCTCTTCCCCTAGCACCTAGGAGGTGCTTCTTCACATTTGCAGGTGGAGCTCAGTAGGGTCCTACTGCACACGTGACTTGTAGAAAAGTGGCTCTCTGTTCCTCCACCTTGCCTGCTGTTGATCTGAGGCTTGACTCTTGTGTTCCTGTAAAGATATTAAAACATTAGCCTCGAGCCTTGAAGGCCCACACCTGGGTCTGCTGGCTATTGGGTCCTCTACACTCCAGTTCTTGCTGCTGTAGGTTTGGTGCCTATGTCTTTCTCAGCCCCTGGAAATAGTCCTTTCTTTAGTTTGAATTCAACTGTACATTAAATAAATCATTTTTGCTGTATTTCATCCAGCACTTTTAGGTGTTTTTATCAGGAATATGGCCTGAACTTGTCAGCAAAATCTACCATATTTACTGGAAATTATACCAGTTTATTTTCAGAAAGCATGCTGGTGTATCCACTGCTGTCACAGAGGGTTTTATGGACAAATTCAAGGGAGAACTTCAGACATTATAAACACAAATGCAAGGTAGTTTCTCTCTCTCAGCTTAGAGTGGAGTTTCCATTACTTTCCACTTAATATGTGAATTTTAGATTTTTCTTTATGGTGGAAGGAAACACTGTTTCTAAGGGAAACAGTTGGTGTTTGTATATTCCTTAATCCTAAAGGTCATAGGATCATTGATGTGACAACATCATCTTGCTAGCAGGGACTGTTCAAGCTGCAGCAATATTATGTTGAGCTGTTGCCTGGTGATTATGGGAAACTTCAAAATGATAAAGTACTGGACAAAGATATATAAATAGAAACAGTTGGAAATTTCCAGATAATCTTGCTTGATAAATGGAGAAAGAAGAAAAAATAGATACATTTCACTTAGATTTCAGAGAGATGACTTCTGGTTGCATTTGAGTGCTGAGCTTAAACCTGTTTTCAGGCACTAGAAAGTGGGGGAGTGGATACCTGTGTAACAGATCACAATGGGACAGAGGTCGTGTGTGTATGTGTGTGTGTGTATAAATTTATTTATTTATTTATTTATTCATTCATTCATTCATTCATTTATTCACTCATTCATTCATTTATTATTCTCCATCAGTGATGTTCCCAATGCATAAGGCAAGCGAAAGCACATTGTCACTCATCTGCTGGCCGATATGTCTACGATTGCCATCCTTTCCATCTTGCTTCCCACACACAACATAATTATAGGCCTGTGAGGTAAGGGCTGGACCACAATATGCCTAGAGGGGTCTAGAGAGCCTGGGGAAGTAGGTGATGCTTGAAAATAAAAAGAAAAAAAACTGTCACTTAAAGACATGCTGGGAGCAGAGCTGTGGCCAAAATGATCACATGTGAGACAGCAGCTGAGGCAAGCATCCAGGAGAATTGTATTTGATATTCATTTTTAAATATCACATGTGTAGTTTTAGGGTTGAGAAGCTAAAAATAGGCACCACTCCATATAACCCACTCCCTCTAATTTGTTATAATTAATTCTTCAACAGCTTGCATTTTACCACCATCACGTAAGAGTATATTCAGGACAGTACTAATGTCCCTAGAATTAAAGTGGAGAGTTAAAGTCATATACTTATATGAGAAATCAATCCACTAGTATCTCTTCTACATATGTCAAAGAACATTTGTTGTTTCTTGCATTCAAAAAGTGTTTAAATACAATATTCCATATGCCTTGATCATGAAACATTATTAGTTACAAGTAAAATATGGTGACCATTTATTTGAAGGCTGTGTACATTTTATTTATTTTTATATACAGCATGCAATTCGTGATTGTGTGTGTTTAATATTTTGGTAGGAAATCTTCATATAAAGCAGAGCAATAAAAAATGTACAACACATTGTATTATTTTTCTTTTCCCACTACCTTTACTGCACTTTCCCTTTGTCAAACTTAGTTGGTTTCAATGATTTGATCTTTTTTTTCTCTCACTTTGTTTCCTATTTAAGCTCTCCTATGTATTTCTATTTCCTTCATTCCTGAATTCTTCATTTTCCCATGTCTTCATCCTTTCCTCTTCTTTTTGGGCAATTTATTTACTTTGTTTCTACTCAGTAAGCATTGCCTTTCTGTGCAGGACTGATTTACATCGTTCCCTTTTCAAAATTGTGATCCAGAGCAACACTGAACAGTAGAAGGAAAGCACCCATAGTACAATTTTCCACTAGGAGCATTACCTTCTATGTGTGAACTCAGCTACCAGAACACTTAAGTCCTTCATGTCTTCTAGTGCCCCGGCACCATGCAGGACATGACACTATCTCCAAAGCACCACAGAAAAGCTCTGGCCCATTGGGTCACCATCCTTATGACTCAGGAACAGTTTTCAAGTGTAGGTCATAGGGCTGCTAGAGATTTGACTCAAACCCCATTATAATCTGTAGGCTTTTTCTGTTTTTAATTGACAAGCTGATTCTAAAATCCATATGGAAGGACCAAGGAACTGGAGTTGCTAAAATAATTTTTAAAAAAAGAACAGAGTTTCCATACTTCTTTATTTCAAAACTTGGTAGAAAGCTGCAGTAATTAAGAGAGTGTCAAACTGGTGGAAGGCTAGATAGATGATCAAGGGAACAGTATAAGGAGACCAGAAATAGACACACACATCTATGGTCAATTGATTGTTTTTACAAAGGCACAAAGGAAATTTAATGGAGAAAGCATAGTCTTTTCAACAAATGCTGCTGGAACAATTGAACCTCATATGGAAAAACAAAAAACAAAAACAAAAACCTTGACCCGTACCACACCCCTTATGCAAAAATGTACTGCAAATGGATTGTAGATACAAAGGTAATACCTAGAAAACATAGAAATCTTTGTGAGTTGGGTTTGTCAACTTTTTTTTTTTTTTTTGGAAGAGAGAGGGCGCAAGTGGGGGAGAAGGGCAGAGAAAGAGAGGGAGTTAAACAGACTCCACACTGAGTGTGAAGCCCAACACAAGGCTTGATCCCATGACTCTGAGATCATGACCTGAGCTGAAATCAAGAGTCAGAGGCCCAACTGACTGAGCCACCCCGGTGTCCTGGCAACTATTTTTTGATATGACACCAAAAGCAGGATTTGTAAAAGATAGTGTTGGTAAATTGAAAACTTCTTCTCTGTGAAAGACACTATTAAGATAGTGAAAAGATAAGCTACGCATCAGGAGAAATTATTTGCATAACATATATCTGTCAAAGAACTTGTATCCAGAGTATAGTTTTTAAAAATCACAGAACTTGATAATAAGAAAGCAACCAACCAAATGAGTGATAGGTAAAAGACTTAAACAGATGCCTCACCAAAAAAGACATAGAAAAAAAAAAAAAACTCTTGAAAAGATGCTCAACATCATTAAGGATTAAGGAAATGAAAATTAAGCTATAATGTGATACCACTGCAAACATAGGTATTAAATTGGGCAATATTGTTTGTTTGTGTTTTTATTGACATCACCAATAGCTGCAGAGACCAATGAGCACCAGAACTCTCATTCATTACTGGTGGGATACAAAATTGTAAATACTTTGGAAAATAATTTGGCATATTCTTACCATAAGCCCAGAAATCCTACTCCTACATGTTGATCAAGAGAAATGAAAATTTATGTTCACATCAAAACCTGTACATATATACTTATAGAGGATTTACATCATAGTCAAAAACCAGCAATAAACCAAATGTCCTTCAACTGTTGAATGGATAAACAAACTGTGGTACATCCATACAGTGGAATACTAGTCAGCAGTTAAATAGAACAATCTACTAATATATGCAACAACATAGATAAATCTTATGTGCATTGTGCTTGGTGAAAGAAGCCATACGAGCTGTATCCTCTTTGGTTCCATTTAAATGATGCTCTGGAAAGGCAAACTATAGTGACAGGAAACAGGACAGTTTGCCAGGGGCTGTGGGTGGAAGGAGTGGATGAGGGACAATTTGGGGGTGGTAGAACAATTCCATATCTTGATTTTGGGAGTGGTTATATGGATGTATGCATTTATACAAATTCATAGAACTACATACCCAAAAGGGTGAATTTTACTAAATATAAATTGCATCTTAACCTTAAAGAAATGAAAAAGGGGGCAATAGAAGAAATAAGCAATAAAAAACAAGCAAAAAAAAAAAAAGGATACTTTTAAAAGTTGAGTGGTGAGTTCATAAAGGTACAGAATATTATCCTCTGGTTTTGCATTTGTTAAGTATGAAAGTTTCCATAGTGAAAAGTAAAAATAAGAGCAGCAACAAAGCAGACCTCTTGAGCTAACATCCCCTCTCACCACCAGACCACTGGGCTTCCTCTCCCAGCAAAACTTCCTGAAAGATTTGACTTGAGACACTTTTCACTTCCTCACTGTCCATTCAGGCTTCTGTCCCCAATAATCCGTGGACTTATGTCAAGGTTCTAGTCAAGGTCACCCACGACCTCCTGACTTCACATACCCAAACAGGAGATCATTTTCTTTTCTCATTTACCCCACCTTTTAGCAGTTCATGTCAGTTTCTTTTCTCAGTTTCTGTGACATCCTTTTAGTCTTGGTGTTCCTCCTCTCTGTCACACCTTTTTAGTTTCATTTGCTGCCTCTTCTTTGTAAAACCCCTGAACTATGACATGTCTGAGGGTTAGGGCCGCGGGCCCAGTTCTCCTATATTTACATATAATCCCTATATGTCTCTAGGGATTTTCACTGGAGCCTCTGACTTTATTTTTTTTTTAATTTTTTAACGTTTTTATTTATTTTTGAGACAAGGAGAGACAGAGCATGAACAGGGGAGGGTCAGAGAGAGGGAGACACAGAATTTGAAACAGGCTCCAGGCTCTGAGCTGTCATCACAGAGCCCGACACGGGGCTCGGACTCACAGACTGCGAGATCATGACCTGAGCCGAAGTCAGCCGCTTAACCGACTGAGCCACCCAGGCGCCCCTGGAGCCTCTGACTTTAAATACTATCTGTGTGCTCATGATTCCCAATCTGCACCCGGACCGTGACCTTACCCAGAAATGTCAAAGCCATGTATCTAGCGTCCTCCCTGACATCTTCATTAGGAATTCCACTAGGCAGCTCAAAATTAAAATGCCCACAAAATTAGAATGGTCCCATCTTCACCTCTGACCCTGGTCCACACATTCCAGTAAATGGCATCTCATCTCTGTAGTCACTTGAGCTAAGAACTTAAGAACCATCCTGCCTCAAGTGCCGTCATCTCCTACCCTACCCATGATTACTCATTTGCTTCCAAGACAGATACTGAAGGCTCTCAATTTTCATTTCTACTGCTACGATCCCTATCCAAGTCATTGTACCCTAGCCTATTTGTTTCTTCTGCCTATTCCTTCCTCTCCCAATTTCTTTGATAAATGCTTATATCTAATTTAAGTTCTAAAATTCATATATAGTTTTATGAATGGTGCCTGTATTACACAAAACTTTAAATTTCTATGAAACTACAATACTCTTTCATTTCTTAGAGACAGAGTCTGGATTTTTAAAGCCCTACTGAAGAAAGTCAAACAATTTTATAAAGTAAGGACGGGGGAAATTCAAACATCTAGTTTGAAATCATGCCTGTGTAACTAAATTTGAAGATGGGTTTTAGTAACAGGTCACTGACAAGAAAGTACACATTATTTATTCAGGAAAATGTAATACTTGATAACTAATAATATTTGAGCCGGTTGGTACAGATTAAATCTTGAAAGTAACCTTATTATTTTGCTCTGTCAACTGTCTTTAGAGACCTAGAGATAATCCTACGAGAGAGAACACCGGTTCCTTTCAGAATTTGTTTGATTTCATTTGGACTAATTTATTAGGAAGTCATTGGGAACCTAGCCTGGGAAATTAGTACATGGACAAAACAGTGAAAGTTAATTCATTAAAAATGAGTAACCTCTAGTGTTATGTCCATTGATCATGCATCTATGTTCTTTGGCTGGTTCAGATATAAACAGAAGAAAAAAATGTTCTCTTATCTTACTTCTGACTTAATAGATCAAACTCTTTTAGTTTTCCTCTTAGGAATTATTTACCAAACTGTTAGAATCTTGTCATCTTTCTTCAGATTTTCTAGAATCTCCTTAAATCAAGGGCTGTAATTAAGTATTACTGGAGAAAGTAATAGCAGTGGGGTTGGAGCCAGAAGAATTAGGAGATTCCAAGAGTAGTAGTAAATATCAGCAATAAAAATAGGAAAGTTTGCAATTCTCCACCTGGCTTTGGCTAAGACAACAGTTCAGGGCAGGTGATGCATCTATGTCAGAATCTGACACGTACCAGACCTAGTGGGCTTCACATAATTGTTGCATAAACCATGGGAAATTTCCTCCATCATCTTATGTTCTTTGTATATGCTTCTTTTAAAAGGGTGAAGTTGAATTTTTATTTTAGTCAATCTGTTTTTCATTTATAAGGTAATCCAAGATTTTCACCAGTGATCTTAATATACTGTCATTTCTGTATTTTGTGTGGGTGTCATTTCTTCCTACGTACATTTGCTAACCTTCATCTGCCATCACTGAATTTAATGCTATTGGTAGTTAGTGGTTTGAACTGATTAAGAATTCTTTAAGCATGAGTTTTTGTGAATACACTACTTTCTCTCTGGTAAATATCCAAATAGCAAGCAAACATGCTTTACACATTTTCCCACCTTCTCTTAAAATTAGGCTATTGGCCTCAAACCCTTTTGTTTTCTACTGAATGAATAATAAATCCTCTGAAATTTTAGTGCATACAATTAGGAGGAAGAGGGAGTTTCTCTGATGCTTTCAAGCTGTGAATAAGTTTTTAAAAGCATGAGTCATTTGTTGTATCTTCCTCTACCTTTAAAGATCCTTTGTGGCTGAGTGAATACTAGCTTTGTTGTGTGTTTTGTTTTAACAAAGTAATACATGTGTATAGTTTAAAAAGTCAAATAATACTGGGGTGCTTATATTAGCCAACTGTGGCTAAGTTGGTTAAGCGTCTGACTCTTGATTTCAGCTCAGGTCATGATCTCACAGTTCATGAGATTGAGCCCCACGTCCGGCTCTGTGTTGATGGCCCAGAGCCTGCTTGGGATTCTCTCTCCCTGTCTCTCTGCCCCTCCCCAGCTCGCTGACACACACACACACACACACACACACACACACACTCTCTCTCTCTCTCTCTCTCTCTCTCAAAATAAATAAATAGACATTTTTAAAAAAGTCAATACTAAGAGGTTATAACAAAATACTGCCACATGCATTCTACAGAGGCAACTATATCGAATACTTTTAGATATTTCTTTTGATATTTACCTATATATTTCCCTTAACTAATACATATATATTGCTATCTCTTTATACTTTTAATTATCTTTTGATTTACTATGTGGATGAGAGTTTTAGCTTTCATATAGCCCCTTTACCCTCTCCTCTCCCCCCATATGTTTGAATTACAATTATTAGTTAAATCCATATTTAGTGTTTCCATTTTCTGACTATGCAACTGTTATTCAGAAAGTTGCATTCTTTTATTTAGAGTTAATAATTCCTCAATTTTTCATCTGCTTCATTTTCTTTGTACTTTATAGGTTAGTTTCCTTATACTTCCTACAGTTTCCATATGGTTAAACCATCTGAATAATCTTTTATTTCCAGTCTTTATCTGAAAAATCTTTAATACTTCCTTCTATCTCTCTGTTCCAAATGAACTAGTTGCTCTCTAGACTTACTACATACCTGTCACCCTGTGCGTGGACAGCTTGAGAGCTGTATTAGTCAGTGTTCTCCAGAGAAACAGAACCAACAGGGTGTGTGTGTGTGTGTGTCTAGGGGGGGGGGCAAAGTGGGGGTGAGAGAGGGAGAGAGAGAGGGAGACAGAAAGGGAGAAGGAGAGATTTTACATTTTTATTTTATTTTTTAAGCTTATTTATTTATCTTTGAGAGAGAGGGAGATAGAGATAGAGAGCATGAGAAGGGGAGGGGCAAAGAGAGGGAGAGAGAGAATCCCAAGCAGACTCCACACTGCTATCACAGAGCCCAATAGACGTGGTGCCCGAACCCATGAACTGTAAAATCATGACCTGAGCTGAAACCAAGAGTCAGATGCTTAACTGACTGAGCCACTCAGGCACCACGAGGGAGAGATTTTAAAGAATTCGCTCATGCAATTTTGGGGGCTGGCAAGTCCAAACTCTATAGAGCAGGCCAGCTGGCTGGAGGAGGAGTTGATTTTGAAATTCGAGTCTGAAGGTAGTCTAAAGGTAGAACTCCCTCTTCCTTAGGGGATCTCAGTCTGTTTCCTTTTAAGCCCTTCAACTGATTGGTTGATGCCCACCCACATTATGGAGAGTAATCTGCTTAAAGTCTGAATCCCAGTGTATCTCATCCTCCCCTACCCCAAATCTTCAAAACTACATCTACACTGGTATTTGACCAAATATCTGGGTACCGTGGTTCAGCCAAGTTGACACATAAAATTAACTACCACAAGAGGTAACTAAGAACATGGAAGATTGTTACCCAAATTTTGAAGGCTCTTTTTTTGTGTGGGAGCCCTATCCTTTCCAGTACCCTACCTTTCAAATGCTGGCCAGTTTAGCAGCCTCAAATTTCCATCTTTGTTTTCTTTTTTCAATGAGATCACCACCGTTTGCTACTTGGGCTCTATTTCTGTGTGCCAGTTTGGAAAATGCCCTTAGGGAGAAAACCATGGTGAATGTCAGGTGCGCCTTGTGTGCGTCTCTTCATCAGTGCTGTCCAATGCCTGTAAAGAGTTGTTCTATATATTTGCTTGGGGTTTATAGCTCTTTCTGGTCGGAAGAGAAGTATAATACCAGCTACTCTTTCATAGCCGGAACAGAAGCCTGCTTGGGCTTCTTAACAAGCCCTCAAACTGCTATTCTGTTCCCACTCTTGCCCTGACAATCTGTTCTCCACCCAGAACCAAGTGGTCCTATGAAAATTAAAGTCAGATCATAACACTCCCTTGCCAGCACTCTTCAATAGCTTCTCATCACAATTGGAATGAAATCACAGCTCCTTACTCTAGCCTACAAAGTCCAGCACGACTACACTCTGCCTTTTTCTCCATTCTTACCTTTGCCACTCTCCTTCTCCTTTCCACCCTTCACCACAAGACCATTCTCTCTGTTCCTTGAACATGCCAAGCTGCTTCCTGCCTTAGGACTTGGCATCATGTCATAGCTTACCTCATATACTTTTTTCCTCATTGTCTTGTTGATTATTGTCATTCAAATCTCAGCTTGAACGTTACCTCCTCAGAGAGTTTTTCCCTGACCAGCCAATTTCGCAGCCTTCAGACATGTTCCAACACATTACCCTGCTTTATTCTCCTCATAGGACTTTATCAGTAATTGTTCATTTCTGAGCAGTTTTCAGAAACTTTTCTTGTTCATTTTCATGTCAATTTTCAATGTCTCTGCAGTACAATGTACTGGAGTGCTCAGCACTTAGGACGGTGCCTGGCACACTGTGGATTCTCAGTCAAATTAAAATTTGTTGAGGGGCGCGTGGGTGGCTCAGTTGGTTGAGCGTCTGACTTCAGCTCAGGTCATGATCTCGCGGTGTGTGGGTTCAAGCCCCACGTCGGGCTCTGTGCTGACAGCTCAGAGCCTGGAGCCTGCTTCGGATTCTGTGTCTCCCTCTCTCTCTGCCCTCCCCCCCAGAACTCACACTCTGCCTCTCTCTCCTTCAAAAATAAACATTAAAAAAATTTTTTTTTTTAATTTGTTGAATGAATGAGTGAACCAAAACAGATCCAGAGCTGGGACGACTACCTGTTGTCACAAGCATGTCAATTAACAGGAATTTTGTTTGGCTGCTACTTGCGTGGCCCCAAATTTGGAATGAAACTCTAAAAACCTTCTGTGGCTTGTCATTAAGCAAGCATTTTTGGTGTGTGTTTGCCATGTGTCATGGCATTTTTTGAGTGTCTGCCGTGTGTCATCACCAGAAAAGATGCTAAGAGCACAGCCACTGGAGTCAAACAGGAAGGGGTAAGGGAAGGGTAACAACCTTGTTTTGCCACATCCTAGCTATGTAACCTTGGACAAATTAACTAATCTCTCTAAGTCTCAGTTTCTCCATCTGTGAAATAATTCTTCTCTTGTAAGAGTTCTGTAGAGGTTAAATTAAATAATTCATCTAAATTATTTAGGGTTGGATTTGGCACTGTATTTTGAATGTTTAAAATATATAAGTAGGGGCTCTTGGGTGGCTCAGTCAGTTAAGAGTGCAACTCTTGATCTCAGCTCAGGTATTGATCTTAAGGTCGTGTGTTCAAGCTCCACCTTGGGCTCCACGCTGGGTGTGAAAACTAGTTATAAAAAACAAAACAAAATATAGTTAGTGTTATCATTAAGTATTAGTTTATATGATGGTGCTGGCTATTTCATGGGATTAATAGAAATCTTACCGGAAGGTGGTATTGGGTAGGGATGAAGTACTATACCTAAAAGTCACCTTTTCCAGGAACTTCCTGATAAACCATCCCCTCTGATTACTTCTCGGCTTCATGCACTCACTACACATATATTGAGTATTGCTACTTTGTTCTTCTTCTAAGTTATTTTTTGTTTTCCTTAAACATCAACATCAGTGCTGCAAGGTCCTTCTCTCTTTTTAAGAATATATAAATGCTTGGGGCGCCTGGGTGGCGCAGTCGGTTAAGCGTCCGACTTCAGCCAGGTCACGATCTCGCGGTCCGTGAGTTCGAGCCCCGCGTCAGGCTCTGGGCTGATGGCTCGGAGCCTGGAGCCTGTTTCTGATTCTGTGTCTCCCTCTCTCTCTGCCCCTCCCCCGTTCATGCTCTGTCTCTCTCTGTCCCAAAAATAAATACAAAACGTTGAA
>NW_026057580.1:50713920-50874061 GCF_023721935.1 Panthera uncia
GAGCCAGGTCACGATCTCGCGGTCCGTGAGTTCGAGCCCCGCGTCAGGCTCTGGGCTGATGGCTCGGAGCCTGGAGCCTGTTTCTGATTCTGTGTCTCCCTCTCTCTCTGCCCCTCCCCCGTTCATGCTCTGTCTCTCTCTGTCCCAAAAATAAATACAAAACGTTGAAAAAAAAAAATTAAAAAAAAAAAAAGAATATATAAATGCTTGATTTAATCATATATTCCCTTCCATCCCAGTCCCCTTTTCCACCTTTTCCACCAGCAACCATTCTAAAGTATTTAATGTGTAGCTTTAAGTGTTGTCACAAAATGTGTGCTAGTGTCTTGTGTGCATGTACTTCTAATTTCCATATATGTGATTGTGTTACTATCTATCACACTCTTTCTCACATTTGTTTTACGAAGTACGGTTTTTTGCTATGCATGTATCTATGGTGCTTCTTAAGGATGCAGAGCACTCCATGGTGGGCATTTATCACATTTTACACATTCACTCCCCCATTGATTTTCAGATTACCTTCTGTTCCCCACCACCACCAACTGCAAAGAAATGTATCCTTGTGCATATCAGTTTAAAATGTGTGTTGAAGATTTCTTTAGGACATATTTCAAGGTGTGGAATTGTTGAGTCAGGAGATGAAATTGTATCTTCCTGGGTAACTGTTCTCACGTATCTCTTTCAAGGTACATGTTGTATATCCCTAATTAACTTGTGAGCTATGGCCCAACTCTTAGATCTTGAAACAAAAAAATGGAGAAATCAGGTCCAACACTGGGTAAGTAGAGACTCAAAGTGGCAAGTAGAACACAGGAAGAATTATTCCATTTCTGTGTGACTATAGACATACGAGTAGAGAAACTGGCTGCTTATTTGCTATTTTTACAGCTTCATCCACAAGAGGATTTGCTGGCATTGCTTGCACAGCATGTGGAGAGTCCAAAATACAATTATCCAAAGGGAAAAAAATTAACACCAAAGAGAATCTAGGCACTAATGGGTTGTAACTGGTTGGCACACTCCCTTTGCAGGCCAGGGAGGGCATGGTCTTATCCTTGATTTGGACACTTTATTCTAATCTGCAATCATATAAAGTCAGAAAATCACCAGTGTGCAAGAAGCTGCAGAAGACTGGAAGGAACTGAGCCCTCAGGGTACATTTGTTTTTTTTTCCTTTTGTTTTTATTCTGACAAACGTCAAACTTCAGAAGAATTGCAAGAATAATACAGTGAACACCTTTCTACCCTTCAGCAAGATTCACTAAGTGTTACCTTTTTGCCATATTCGATCAGTCTGCCAATCTGTTTATCTATCACCCACTGTTTGAACATTTCCCCATAAATCTTCAGCATTCCTGTCCTAAGAACAAGAACATTCTCACCAATAACCACAAATTGAACATCGATACATGCTGTTAGCAAAATACGCTCCATATTCAAAAGTTTAGAACAGGGCTCAGCGAACTTTTTCTATAGAGGGCCAGATAGTAAATATTTTTGTTTTTGCAGGTTAGACAGTCTCTGTGTCTCAGTTCTGCTGTGGTGGAGTAGAAGAAGCCACAGGCTAAAAAACATAACACAAGTGGGTGTGGAGGGGTGCCAATAAAACTTTATTTACCACAACAGGTGGCTGGCTGGTCTACACTTTTTTTTGTTTTTTTTTTTTAAGAATTGGTGCAAGACTTACATTTTATAGTCAGTAAATCTCACAATTCAAGGTATATTACAGAGATCACTCTTGGTTTCAAAAAGGTTTTGCCATGGATTGGACTACTCAATTATATATGATTCTATTGCTTACATTTCTTCATTTCTATGAATCTAGTTCCTACAGATCTACTTCTTAATTTGTTATTTGGAAAACATCAATCCCTACCATAAATATTACACAGCCTTATCTTCTTTCAGTGTTCTTTTTTGAAATTGTGGTAAAATATACATAACATAGAATTTACTATTTTAACCATTTTAAGTATAAGGTGCAGTGGCATTACGAAAGCTCACATGTGTTGTGCAGCCATTACCACCATCCATCTCCAGAAAATTGTCATCTTCCCCATCTGAAACTCTGTCCCCATTAGAAACTTACCTTCCCATTCTCCCCTCTCCCCCAGCCCCTGGCAACCACCATTTTACTTTCTGTCTTTATGAAGTTGACTACTCTATGTACCTCAAATAAGTGGACTCATACAGTGCTTGTCCTTTTATGTCTGGTTTATTCAATTCACATAATGTCTTCAAGGTTCATCCCTGTTGTAGCATGTGTCTGAATTTCCTTCCTTGTTAAGGCTGAATAATATTCCATTGTGTGTAAAAACCACTTTATGTTTATCCATTCATCTGTTGATGGACACTTAGGTCATTCTTATCTTTGGCTATTGTGAATAATGCTGTGATGAATATGGTTCTAGACTGATTCTTAAAGCCCTAATTTTCTTTCTGTCCAGGCGATAGGATCTAACAACAGATATGAACCTAAAATGTCACCCTCAGCATAATAGTGTCACTTCGCTGAATGGAAGACATGTATGCAAACAATCAAGTCGTCTCCCTTTGTCCTTTAGAGAGTCAGCATCTCTTGCCTGGATATTTCAATAGCCTCATCTCCTTGGCTCCAGATTTGTCCTGACCCACACTGGCACTGGAGTGACCTAAAATACCAAATTGGTCTTTATCACTCTCCTGCACTACACTTTTCCATAGCTCCCTATTACCTACAAGACAAAGTTTATAGGCCTTAACTGGCCTATCAGGCCCTTAGTCTCCTAGCTCGTCTCTATGTCCCCATCGTTACTTCCTCCTAGTCCTAGTCTCTCCCTTCATATTCCAGTTGTACTGTGCTGCTTCCTATCATCTCTTCCTCTGAAATAAATAAAAACAATAAATGATGCTATTTGGTGTCCCTTTGCCTTTGCTCGCTGTGTTTGCTCCATCTGCCTGGAAAGCGTTTTCTCCCTTTTCTTTGCTAGCTTATACTCACTCATTTGTCAGAATTAATTCAGCAGTGGGGGCACCTGGCTGGCTCAGTCGGTGGAGCGTGCGACTCTTGATCTCAGGGTGGGGAGTTTGAGCCTCACGTTGGGCATAGAGATTATTTCTTTAAACAAGATCAGTTCAACAGTAATGCTTCCAGGAAGCCTGTCTCAGACATGCCCCGCCAATTCTCCTTCCAGTCTGTGTGCCCCAGAGCACCCTGTGTTTGTCTCTGTCATCACATCATATCATAGTGGTCTCTGTAAGTTTGTCTCTCCAAGTGATTTAACCTCCTAAAGAATAGGGGTCATCTTTCCACTCTCAGTGCTCAAATATCTAGTAGGTGCTTAAGGAATATTTCTGGATTGAGCAAAATTACAGGTTCTTAAAAGGGCATACTAAGCTCTTCATAAGTGGCTCCAATGTATCTGGACCAGCTTCATTTCCTGCTATTCCAGTCTTTCTTTTGCCCACATGCCCCAACCACACCTAATTCCATGCTTCCTCAAGTAAGCAATGAAACTCCATGCCTCTGAGCCAATGTTTATTAACAACTCCCTCTGGAATTCCTTACCCTTCCCTTCCTAATGTACTCCTATTCATCCTTCAACACCCAGCCTAAATATCTTCTACTTTGAGGAGCTGTGATTTCGCCAGACAGAAGGAATCTTCTGCTTTTCTGCTGTTCGTAGAATGGAATAGCCCTATTACATACAATACCACAACATTATATTGTCAGTAACTTATGTATCAGCCTTTTCCCATAGCCTGTACCTTGTTTTATTCATCTTTGTGTTTCTAAAGCCTAGTGCAGTGCCAGGCACATAGTAGGTGTTCCATAAATGTTGGATAAATAAGTGGATGAATGAATGATGTAGACATTTGATAACCATAGTCTGAGTGGTCACAAAGAGCATCTGATTCAGTCTGTTTTCATTCCAGGATAATATGGCCTAACTTAGTGTCTGGGGTTCAGATGCTAAAAGCATTATCTCTCCCTCAACATAGCTATTTGTATTTGAAGCTTTATGTAACCCTGTCCTTCCGTAATTACATGGGGAGTAAGGAGCCTACTCCTTGGCTCCACAAAGGAGAAATGAAGACATAAAACCATGACTGGTAGTCTGAAGTGTCCCAGATCAAAGTTTGAGGAAGAAGACAATAGGGCCTTTGGTAAGAAGCTCACCATAGGGAAGAGGTGAGTGGGACTCAGGTTCAGGTTCTACATCTTCACTGGAAAGTGCTGACCTGGGGAAAGATTCTAGCAACTCTGCTGAGGGAGCCACCTGTCACCATGGGAGAGCTTTGAAGAAAATAGCTGCACACATGGCAAATGAAAGAGCTGTGATATTAGTCAAAATGCTGTAATACCTGGGGCCCAGGCAACCTGCTGTGGGTCATCTTTGGAGAGAATAACAGGAAGGAGCATCTAACCTCTTGCCACCAAGAACCACACTGGGCTATTTGTCAAAGGGTCCACCCCGGGATAGGTGAAGGTGGATGGTTCTGTGTTTGTGTTGGTGGTGACATCCAGGCATGAGGGTCAACAGACAGGTGGCTTGGTCAAGCCTTATAATTGAGCTGCTAGGATTTTCAGCCTGGAGCTCAGCAAGGGTGGGCTTCTGGCTTCATGTCCACGGAATGCTGGCAGGCTGCCAGAGTGGGCCAATGATTGTGGCAGCAGGCATGGAGGCTCTGTCTGCATTACTATGGCTACAAGGGGGTGATAATGAAGACTAGTTCATAGATACACATAAGGAGCTCTGGAGAAGTTCTGAAATAGAGACAGCTACTCTGGAAAAGACTGGAAACAATGGGAGATTGAAGCCCTTGTTATTTAGGTCTAATTGTAAATATGACCTCTTTTGTTTTTGTAGACTATTGGAACCAGGGGCACAGTGATTACATTGATAAATATAAGCCTTTTACTGTTTAAGTGAAAAGGTGCAACTACAAGAGGAAATTATTGCCCATGATGGACAGGACCAGGGTATCCTCATCGACTTGGACCTTTTTTCATGGTGCACAGTAGTAGATTATCCTGTTTTCTTGTGGTTGATTGGCTATGCTGTTTGGTCCTGCCAATGCAATTTTTAAAAAAGTAATCTCTATGCCCGATGTGGGCTTGAACTCACAATGCCAAATGAAGAGTTGCATGCTCGGGTGCCTGGGTGACTCAGTTGGTTAAGCATCTGACTTCAGCTCAGGTCATAATCTTGCGGTTCATGAGTTCGAGCCCCACATCCGGCTCTCTGCTGTCAGGACAGGGCCTGCTTCAGATCCTCTGTCTCTCTCTGTCTCTTTGCCTGCTTGCTCTCTGTCTCTCTCAAAATAAATACATAAACTTAAAAAAAAAAAAAAAAAAGAAGAAGAAGAGTTGCGTGCTCTACCAAGTGAGCCAGCCAGGTGCTCCTGCCAATGCAGTTTGAAAGGGCCTTCCATGCAGAGCTCCTCAGTCTGATGGGATCTTTACTTGCAGGTGCATCCCAAAGGTTGCCGCCTGACCCAGGAAGCCTTGGAACATGACTCTCCTCTCCCCAGCCCAGGACCCCTACTCAGAGATTGGCCAGTTCCTCCATTATTCTCTCCTCTTGTGTCAGCTTTGCCCTGAGATCACCTTTTTGCCATCCATTTCCCTCACACCCTGAGCCCTGTGAACTTGAACTGCAATAAGCTTGAACCACAGATGAAGAGTCTAAATGTCCTGACCAACAAAATCTCATAAATTGTGGGCTCAGCTCCTTGGGAAGTGGTATGCATGACTTCCTTCACCATATTTAAGATCTGATGGAATTAATCGCTGAGGAACATATTGAAGGAGACAGAAACAGAGTGGAACAGAGACCCAAGGAGCTGTTTTCCTCCCCTGGTTCCAGGATTTTTGCAACAAATCATGTAACCTTGTGCAACAAGTACAAAAGAGGAAAAGAAAAGGCTGAGAAGAACATTTCCTTTTGTGTCCTATTGTGGGGCTACTTCATTTGTAGAGATGTAATTGTAGCCTGAAGCGTGCACTTGGGAATCTGTGTTTCTGGGAAGATTGGAGCTCCTCCCATAAAGAGCTGGAGGAGACTGTGACGAGAAACAATCTTTCCAACTAGCGGCTGCGACTGAATGAATTGAAGGAGATGCCTTTTTGCTTTAATTTTTCGCCACCCCCAACTCTGCACTTAAGAAAAAAAAAAAAAACGCTTTTTTTTCTTTGAGACTATACCAGACTAGTTAATAGAACAGGATAATTCTGGATACAAGGCTCTGCAAAATAGGAGAGTATAATGAGAGGCATTTGAATGGATGTCATTGTCTTTCACAAAGCATGCTTTTGTCTCATTGTTTTCACCTAAGACTTCTTGCAAAACAACGGGCTTTGAAAGTGCAAGATAGGCTGCTTCACTCTTGAAGAGCTGACAGACATCCCACCTTTTCCAGGAGGATTGTGACTGGAGCTTCAATCATTTTTCTCCCCCGTTTCTGTGCAGTAGGTGCGACAATTAGAGAGAACTGTGAGCTGACTATCCTATACCCAGTTCCAATCCTGTCAGAAGGAACTAAAAATACCCTGTGGTCAAACTATAGTGAGTCCTGCTTCTAACGAGCTTGGGCTGAGGGTAGCCAGGGGGCGGTCATGTCACCCACAGAAACAACAGCCAGATGACACAAAACCATCGCATGAAATTTCCTTCATCTGAAAGCCTGCGACCTTTTTTATGATGCTGCACTTTGGTGAAACAAACAAACAAAAAAGTCCATTTCTAAATATAGCCAGCTTTTGTAGGCTGTAGTTAGTCACGTTCCCACTTTGTAAAAAATATCAGAACGCATTTTGGCAGAAATTTTCATCATGATATGTTTTTTTTTTCCTTTCAGTTCCCCATATTTAAAACTCTGGTGACACAAACATTAAGGTATATAACCAGAAAACCTGGGGAATTCTTCTGGAGTCATGTGGTTCTTTACTTGACAACAATTTATTGAGGACCTGAATCAGGGGGTGTTCCAAGCCTCTGCTTCGAATCAGTTTTCACTATAGTCTTTTGTTCTTGGAGCTCTCTAGGAAATCCCCACATAGTTGGAAAAAAGGTGACTGCTCTCTCACATGTATATGTGCCAGAGCAGAGAGCATTGGAAACAAAACAGAGATCATCAAACACCTGCCTTGTGGGGCTCTGGTGGATTTCAAATGCATTAATACCCATACAACATCTAATCGGAGTCTGTCAAGAGGTGAGTGCTCACTAAATGCTAGCTGTTTTTATTATTAGTAGTAGTATTTGCATATAGTACGTGCAGATAGATTTATATACACGTGTGCGCTTTCCGTTGTAAAGGCACAGACTGGAAAAAATAGGCTTTGTCTTTCAGCATCCAAGTATCCAACGATGCTTATAATTGGGCAGGTCCAAACTGAAGCAAGAGTCTTTGCCTTCTCTTTCCCCCACTGTGGTGAAATACACACAACATAAAAAGTACATTTTAACTATTTTTTTAAGATTTTATTTTTAAGTAATTTTTACACCCAACGTGGGGCTCGAACCCACAACCCCAAGATCAAGAGTTGTAAGCTCCACCGACCGAGCCAGCCAGGCGCCCCCACTGGAACCATTTTTAAGTGAACAATTCAGTGGCATTAACTACATTCACATTGTTGGGCAACCGTCACCACCATCCATCTCCAGAATATTTTTATCTTCCCGAACTGAAACTCCGTCCCCATTAAACACTAACTCCCTATCTTCCATTGTCTCCCCCAGCCCCTGGCAACCACTGTTCTACTTCCTGTCTGTATGAAGTCGACTGCTCTGGGTACCTCATATAAGTGGAATCATACACTGTTTGTCCTTTTATGTCTAGCTTGTTTTCCTTAGCATAATGTCTTCAAGGTTCATCCCTGTTGTAGCATGTGTCAGAATTTCATTTCTTTTTAAGGCTGAATAAGGAGCTTTCATTTTAAAATGGAGGTATTTTGGGAAGACCATATGGCTATAGCTCTCACAGGCGATTTCCAATCCTCTCCTCTCTCCTAGGCCTCATTGTATGAATATTCTAATGAGATCTAATGACACGGCTTCCCGGCTTCCCCCATGGTGTCCTTCCACCTGCAATGGCTTTGCCCTTGAACTTGGGCTCCAGAGTCAGACAGCCGTGCACTTGCAATCTGCATTTCTGCTGCTTAAGAAATTTATTATCTTGGGCACACAGTTAGGTTAAACTGTATGATAATGCTGATAATTGATAATTTTTATGTACTAAAATGACAATTTCATGTGGCTCAACCTAATTCTTTAGCTCTCTGTTCCTCAGTTATCTTACATAAAAGATAAAGTTGAAAATAGTGCTTGCCTCATAGTGTTGCTGTGAGAACTGAATGGCCGCATGTGGAGCAGTGTTTAGTCTGAGCTTGGCTGAGAGCCCAGAGGGCCGGGGCTGCTGTGGGAGCCAGGTGCCACGGCCTCCTTTGTCGGGGAGGAGCCTCCTCACAAGTCCAGGCTTCCAGAAGTCTCCTGTTCCCCTCTTTTGCCACCTCTCTTACACCTGACTGTACCTTCATCATCAGCTCAAGGCAGGAGAGTCAGCCTGGAATAAGAACAATTTTTCTGACACTTTAGATGATATAGCACAGTGAACAAAATAAATACTATTCCCTACCTTCACGGAGTTAATGTTCCCGTCAAGGAGGAAGAAAACGAGGGAAGTAAGAGAAATATATGGCATTTTCAGAAAACTAAAGTAGAAGAGAGGGATCTGAAATGTCAGGTGGTACTTTAGGTGAGAGAGGACACAGTGCCCTTGCTCTGTACCTGAAGTTGGTTTGGCATTTGACCTTCTTTTTAGGCCTTCCCCATATCTTCCCCCTCCCTCTCTTTCTCCCTTCCTCCTTTCCTTCCATCTTCCTTTCTTCCCTTCCTCCTTTCCTTCATTCCCTCCTCCCTCCTCTCTCTCATTCTCTTTCTGTCTTCCAATTTGGATCCTGGGCAGCTCTCTTGGCTTACTTGAAACTGGCTTTCAAGGGTGGCTGTGTGCTGACTCTGCAGAGCTCCCTAGATTGGGAATTCCGAGAGAATTCACCCCAGGCCTGTTACAGGTTGTTTTATGCTGCTGCTGGCTCAGCGTCCGTTATTAATTGGGCAATCTTGGGATTTAGCAGTGTTCTCTCTGCATTTTACCCCTTCATAACCCCACGTCTTCAAATGTCTCCCACCTGAGGCCTTCGGTCTCCTTGCCAACCAACTCCACGTCCTGAATCGCAAGGAATTACACAACCACACCATCACAAAACCGTAATGCCTTCTCATCTGAGCTGTTTCCCCTGGCTGCAGCCAGGCCTGGGGCAGCCTGTTAAAAGATAAACTGAGGAGGCACCTGGGTGGCTCAGTCGGTTAAGCGACAGACTTCATCTCAGGTCATGATTTCACAGTCCATGAATTCGAGCCCCGCGTCAGGCTCTGTGCTGACAGTTCAGAGCCTGGAGCCTGATTTGGATTCTGTGTCTCCCTCTCTCTGACCCTCCCCCATTCATGCTCTGTCTCTCTCTCTCTGTCTCAAAAATAAATAAACGTTAAAAAAATTTTAAAATAAAAGATAAACTGAGGCATATTAAAAAATTTTAAGAGTTTATTTGAACAAAAACCAATTTGAACAGGGCAGTATCCAACCTAGTGGAGAGAAAGGAACTCTGAGGAGCTGCACACAATGAAAGACTTTTAGAGGCAGAAGGGGGCAGAAACAAGGAGGTTATACTGGCAAAAAGGCAGACTGGTTATTGCAAAGTTACTTTCTTTGAGGGGATGGCAGGGATGTATCACACAGATTACCTAACTGGTGCTGATGGGGCAATTCCTGATTGACTGGTTAAGATTCCGGTTCTGGCAGAGATGAGACTGTAATTGAGTTAAATCTCAGTTTGGTGACTTGGAGCTGAGCATAAGCAACTCCATTTTGGGCCTGTTGTCTGGTTTTTAAAAGCCCAATCCAGGGTAGTTTATAGGAAGGGTATTCTGCCTTTTCCTCTAGAATGTACATGAGACTCTCCAGGGCCAAAAAAATCCTTTATGAAATACAAAGATAAGATCATAAAGATTAGTCTAGTAAAATACGTATATAGCAATATTGGTGGGTGTTTTTTTAAATTTTATTTTATTTTTTATAATATGTGTGGTTTGCTCTCTTTTGTTTTGAAGCTCATAGTTAGGGCAGAAAATGTGTCCATGGGCCTGTGGGGAGGACTGGGGGTGGTGGCTGACCATGCTCCCCTACCCTTCCCATCCCGTGGACTTGTATGTTGTTCTTGGATTTGAGGAAAGCCGCGCTGAGTGCTGGCCACTGTCCTTTTGATGCCACCTCTTAGGTTCACCACTGACTCAAGCTTTTGCTCAGAAAATGCTACCTCATCCCTAATGGCTGCACAACCGGGAAAATATTATTTTCAGATGTTTTAAATTTGTGCGGTGAGAAACATATGTCCTGCCATATGGAGCACAATAGGAGCTAGTTAAGGCCAAAGTGGAAACCAGAATTGGGAGGTCTCTTTTTTCTGTTTTTGAAGTCAGACCTGCGGGCCAGATTTCCCCAACCAGCAGCCGAAGCCGTGCTCTGAATTGGAGTACGTGTGCATCAGAGAGAAACCGTGTACACAAAAAGGCAAGCCCCTCTCTTTCTCTCCAGCAGTGCATCCAATTAGGGGAGCTGTACGGTGCTGCTGTAGCCCCATCCGGAAATCAAGTCACAGACAACTTGGCAAAGACTCCAAATTCACATGCACCATGATATAAGATGTTAAAATATGTTTGCACAATAAGATAGTTGCACTAAGGCTGCACATGTGAAAATTTGCAACGATTAATTTTGAAAATAAAGCTCTTAGAGTTCTAGTAGTAACAGGGTTGGACTTTCACATGAAATGTGAGAAAGAAATGAAAAGAACACTAGAATATGAAAAACAGCATTAGCCTATCAGTCACTGACTCACTCAGCAAGTGCCGCTTTTGTGTGCCATCCAGAGCTGGGCTCTGCAGAGGGAAGATACGTAAGAAAAGCTTCCAATCCACCCACTCCTCCCCTGGCTTCTGCTTTCAGAACTGCTTGGTTTCATTCACTGAACTGCTCCACGTACCAGGCATTGTGTGATGAGCTCTCACAGAGCTCTCTGATGGAGGAAACAAGCAGGGAATCAGATAACTGTCTTATGTGAGCGAAGATTTATATAATGGGGATGCTAAGGGAGCTCGGTGGAGGTCATTTGGACGGGTCGTAAGGTCAGAGAATGCTTCCCAGAGGTCATGGCACCTGAGGTGTGACTGAAGTTACCTGATGTATATTCAGTTATGGCCTAAGGTGATGCTTGGCTTCCGACCCCATGATTCTGGTTTGGCAGCTGAGCTAACATCATACTTGACTTTCCTGGAGCCTATGGGTAGTGGAGGATGTGCCCTAACTCTACTCTGTGCCCTGGCCAACAGAAGGCTCAGCTTTCAATCTCCGCCCAAACAGAACACCCTGCTGAATTACTGTTTCCAGTCTGGAAGGTAGGGATCTCCTACTCTCAGTCCTTGCAGAGCAAGGAGAGAGTGAGAGAGAGAGAGAGAGGGAGAGAGAGAGAGAGAGAATGTGAGTGGGTGAGGGGCAGAGAGAGAGAGGGAGAGAGAGAATCCCAAGCAGGCTCCACACTTAGTGTGGGACATGACTTGGGGCTTGAACTCACCACCATGAGATCACGACCTGAGCCAAAATCAAGAGTTAGATGCTTAACTGACTGAGCCACCCAGGCCCCCTGAGGTCTGATGATCTTAAGTTCAATGAGTGGCTGCTTTTTCCTAGTTCTAGGTACCAGTTTGACACCTCTGTGGGGACTTGTTGTCTTTTTTCCCTCTCATGTATCAGAGGTGATCACTCAGAACCTTAACATGATAGGCTTACAAGAGAAAGATGTCTTTATGGAAAACCAGGGGCGGGGGGGGGGGGGGGGGGCGGAGACTGTTCCCTCAGAGGGAGTGGTGGGGAATTCTGTTGTAGGAATGAAGGCAGAGCCAGATGGAGGGGAGTTAGCTCCCCTATGGATAATAGGAAGCCAAAGCTGTTGTTATCCATGGAATTAACATGACAAAAAAATGGAGTTTTAGGAAAATAGCTCAATGATGGGATGTAGGATTCATTGGCTAAGAAAAAAGTGTAGAGGCAGGCAGACAAACTAGGGCAATAGAACAATGGTACAGGGTTAGTGTGGTTTTAAGTATTGGCCTTAGAATAGGAAAAAAAAGATGAAGCAAAGGAAGAAGTGGGAAGACTTGGAGGGAGATGGGGGAGCATGTAATAGAGAAAACCAACAATCAATGGTGATGAGTTCATGAAGATAATTGATCTGATTTAGTATGGATAAAGGGATTGTGGCTGTTGACTTGCAGTGATACTGGTTTCATTATTCTTTCAAAGCCCTATCCTAAAAATAAGTTCTGTACACTGAGTATGGCCATATGCTTTAAGATTGGGCATCTGTCTTCCCCAGTTTCCCTTTTCTTCCTGTCTTATGTTTCACTGGTCTTGATCCCCCCACCCTTAAGTCCAAGGACCTTACAGTCACAGCACAAAGGAGAGCATACCTATTCTCCACCTGTGCTTGGTAACAGGCAGTAAGGCTTGGATCAGAAACATGTAAGCAAGCAAAAGCAGATAATAACCTGGATACAACACTTCAGCTTTTTATATAATCTTGATTACATGTAGTTTAGTAAAATATATGACTTTGTTTTAATGCAGAGCTTGAAGAGAAAATTTTTAAAGTCCCCTACTCTTTGAAAAGCGGAATCAAATGAAAAAATAATTTTGAGTTGAATTACGGAAAAAACAGTGATTAAGTCTGAATTCATGAAAACCTTGTTTTGAATGGCCAGATTATTTTGTAAATGTGTTGGTTTCCATGGTCAGGATTTTTCTAGTCTCCAAATTGTGTGACATTGAGGTTTTTAACATTTTTCATTGTGAAACAACAAGAGTGAATCTTTTCAAAAAATTTTTTTAATGTTTATTTTGGGGAGAGAGAGAGAGAGATTGAGTGCAAGTGGGGCAGGGGCAGAAAGAGAGGGAGATACAGAATCAGAAGCAGGCTCCAGGATCTGAGCTGTCAGCTGTTGAACCCAGAAACCGCGAGGTCATGACCTGGGCTAAAGTCGGACGTTTGACTGAGCCACCCAGGAGCCCCCAGCAAGAGTGACTCTTGATGTTTGCTGGCCATTTCAAGTTTGTCTCTTGACATACCTTGGACAAGGTTCTTTCAGAGCACAGAGATGGACCCTCACAGAAATCCAACTCCAGCTTTAATTTGAAAGGAAACTCTTCCAGGCCAGTCTTCTTTAAGAGCACAGTCCATTGCCTGGAATGCTTTGAGATATTGCATTCCATTCTGAGTGCTTAAAAGCCCTCAAGTGGAAAACTCAGATCAGTCTCAAAGAACTAGCCATGTGTTGATAGGCAACTTCTCTGTGCAATTTCTTTCTGTTCCTTACTGCTAGACCAGCATGATGTCAGTGCTGGAAAAAGTAAGCTTTATGTCTTTGCTGCTTTTTCAGTTTCTGTTTGGAGTACTGGTGTTGTGTTAATCAAAGGCTCATGGGAAATATAATGTCTGGTGCTGGTACTCAGAGCAGAAGAGCTACAATTGATTAGAACATGGAAGGCTCCTTGTAAATGCTATAAATTGCATTGTTGGGTTAGTGTAAAGCTACAAAATAAAATACCCAAGTCTGTTTCCTCAAACAGTTAATATCCATCTTGTGTAGAGGAAAAATTGAGGTGGAAGAGAGGGGAAGGCAATGAATGTTCAGCTGGAATAAAAAATACAATAGACTCCTCTGAGTAAGCTGATGCTTTTCTCCCCATAGAACTCATTTAGGTTAATCTTATATTTAAAGCTTTTAATATTAAATTATAGATAAATGGTCACTTGGAAACATTCAAGATGGCAGAATGAAACAATTTGAACACATATTTTTATTACTCTACATTAGCATAACGAATTTGAGATGTTCAGTCAACTCCTTTAAAAGAGAGAATAGAAAAAGGGAAAAAGACAAAAGCAACGTTTTCAAGAAGCAGAATTAAAATAGAGAACACCTTTCACCTGGTCAATTATTTCAGAGCAAGAGATAAGGCTCCTCATTAAGAACTGGCATCAAAAAAGTACTTTGTATGAGGAAATTAAACAAGAAAGAAAAAAAGGTAGAGCAGGAAGCAAGGACTGTGGAAAATGTTTCTACATTTTTCTAATTACTCATTTCATTTCCTGGAAAGAAATGGCTGCCCACCGGTGGGTTGATCTAGTTTAATATTTACCTCAAAGTACAATTTTATGGTCTAACCTTTATTAACAAAGTCAAAGTTACTGAAGAAAAGTGAATGAACTTCAGAAAAATGCAGACTTTCTGATAATTAGTGGCTGTGTTAGAAATGTTGTCTAATTTTTCTCATCCCTTGTGCTGGGTGATGAGAGGTTAACTTGGACAGATAATGCAAACAAAGAGAACAGAAAAATCCAGCAAGCCTGGACATTTCAAGCAACCCCTCTCCCCACTTTTTTTTTCTATTTTAGAAAATTGACTTGAGATTTATATAGAAATAAATGAGGTCCTCTGCACTTGACCTCAGCTGGTGGAAAATCACCTAACTCCCACCTCCCCAAATCCTTGCACTTACTTTCACGTTTCTTCTTAAAACAGTTTCTGTAGATCAGAGGAGTGATCACTCCTGCCCACAGCCACCTTTGTGAAGTGCCTAGCCCCCACAGCAGAGGGACATATTTATTCACTCTTTGAGCTCTTGGGTGTGGGAAAGAGGAAACTTCCATCTGACCTTTCAGCACATTCCTTTTCTAAAAGTGACTTTTTCAGTGTGAAATCTCTGATGTGGTTGCATTTGACCGAAGTTATTTTATTTTTAACCCATCTAGCAGTGAACCCACATTTACTATTACTGCCTATGTATGTAATAGAGGGTGAGCAGAGAGTGGTTTGACTGGTCGAACAATTATTGAGGTTCAATCATGACTGTCATCTCATTGCAGGTGTTTGTTTTCTGGAAGGTAAACATACAAATAATACCTGACTCTTAATATCTGGCATAGTATTTGTGAATAAATGGTTACCTTGATCAATGTAATTGCTATTGTTATTATAAACTACTAATATTACTTCTAGACCATGTACATGTCTAGGATTAAGAAACTTATGAACTCTGGGGTGCCTGGGTAACTCAGTCAGTTAAGCATCTGACTCTTGATCTCAGCTCAGGTCTTGATATGGTCATGAGTTCAAGGCCTGTGTTAGACTCCACAGTGGGTGTAAAGCCTACTTAAGAAAAAAAATAAACTTATGACCTCTAATTGCAGTCTGGAATAATAGATTTAACCTTTCTGGAAATATGTTTATACAACAAATACAGCAAATACAAATACTTTTAACTTAATTTTAAAATAGATTATTTTGGAGTGCCTGGGTGGCTCCGTCAGTTAAGTGACCCTGGATCTCAGCTCAGGTCATGATCTCACAGTTCATGAGATCGAGCCCTGCATTGGGCGCTGCACTGACTGCACAGAGCATGCTTGGGATTCTCTCTCTCTCTCTCTCTCTCTCTGCCCCTCCCCCACTTGTGCTTGCTCTTGCACTCTCTCTCAAAATAAATAAACATTAAAAAAATACTAATTAAATAAACATTTAAAAAATAATAAAATAAAAGGGATTATTGTACCAGCCATTGAACTTAAGGGCTGGACAAAATTAGGCATCATGGGGCGCCTGGGTGGCGCAGTCGGTTAAGCGTCCAACTTCAGCCAGGTCACGATCTCACGGTCCGTGAGTTCGAGCCCCGCGTCAGGCTCTGGGCTGATGGCTCGGAGCATGGAGCCTGTTTCCGATTCTGTGTCTCCCTCTCTCTCTGCCCCTCCCCCGTTCATGCTCTGTCTCTCTCTGTCTCAAAAATAAAAAAAAAACAAAAACAAAAACAAAAAAACAAAAACAAAATTAGGCATCATTAGCAAGAGGACATCAGAACTAGGCAGGATAAGCTTATGACCCAACTCCCTGCTTGTTGTGTCTATTTCCCAAATGGAAATCACTATACTTCCCTAGCACAGGACGGTGTACTGAATTCATATCTATCTATGCCATATTACTCAATAATAATGACTGAGGCTCATATCAATTGACATGTGAGTAACACCCCTAAGTACTATTAGGGATGGTCTGTCATCACTCTTTTGCTCTCATTCAGAAAATCCAATTAATTGCCTCTGGGTTGAAACATTGGGCTTATGGAAGAAGCAGCAGAGAAGCCAGGTGAAACTGTAAAATGCTGATTTGGGCTTTTGGAGGCAGATGTTCAGATTGTACAGGGGCTGGGAAGTCAGAGTGACAGACCCAATGGGGTTAATTTATTACCTTTGGAATTGGTGGAGGCTTTGTCCAGAAATAGGCAAGAGCAGTGTTTCTCAAACCTTAATGGAGTATGGATCATCTGAAGATCTTTTTAAAATTCAGATTCAGATTCACAAGGCAGAGGACTTGAGATTCTGCATTTCTAACAAGCCTCTGGGGGATGCCACGAATTCTACTTTAAGTAGCAAGGGATATAATGGCTACTAGGAGATCTTTGGTAAAGGAAGAAAGAGTGTGTGCCAAAAGGTGAGGAGAGAAAAGATAGAAGAAGGGACTCTGGATGGAAATTTGGGTCACAGTGCCTGAGGCTGCTGAGGGTCAGGGGAACTGGGTTTTCAGGAAGCAGATCCAGTGCCAGGAGAGCCAAGGGACCTGTGGGGACAGAGTCCAGGTTGGTTCTCTAAGCCATTTTTCTGGGGAGGCAAGTTGTATGAGACCAATGTTTCAGGATAAGTATAATGATTCAGTGTTAGTTTTCTGAATGGCCTCTCCTGGTTAGAAAGCTCTTTCCATAGGTGGAATAGGATCTGCTGTCCCTCCAAAATAATGAGACAACCTATGTTGAAAATCTCTATGCCAGTAGAGGATTATAGTTAAAGAGAAGCACTCTTGAAGTCAGGCATGGGTTCCACACCCAGCTCCACTAGTTACAAGTTGTTTCTTGCAAGGTTATCCTCTCTAAAACTCAATTGTCTCATTGGCACAATGGGGCTAACCAACTGCTTATCTAGATACAGTTCTATGTCCAAGAGATCGTAAGCACCTTGCTTGGTCTGTCAACTTTATAAAACTGATTTCCTGCTTGCAGGCACTGAAATCCAAGATGTTCTATATTAGGAAAGTTTATTTCCTTCTATCAATATATTCTCTTGGACCCTGTACTTGGAATTTGGTCTTTGTTATATTGACTATTACACTCCTTACTGAGCAAATAAACATGGCATATAGGCCTATTTTTCTAATCTATAGAAAGACGTTAAGATGAGAGTGAATTTGGTATGTTTCAGGGACAAAAAGACTTCTGCTGTGGTTCAAACAGGGTGGTCAAGAAAGAGTGATATGGGGCGAGATCTGAGAGACACAGGGCCAATTCACAAAAGGCTATGTAAGCTTCAGAAAGGATTTCAATTTAATTAAATCAGCAGTGATGCAGTGGAGGTTATTTAGGTGCCTAATGATTAAATAAAAATAGCAATGATACCTACCATTTATTGAAGGCTGACCCTGTACCTTGGTGGTGTTAAGGATTTTTGCATATGTTAACATTTAACTCTAACGTTAACCATATGAGATCCTATTGTTGCCTACATTTTATAGATGGGTAAGTTGAGGCTCAAGAGGTTAATTAAAATGCCCAAGGTCACCAGCTGGTAATTAATAGGAAAAAAAATACCACCACACTGTACCCTTCTCAGTCCACTGCTTATTTCCATCCATTGTTTCAATTTGGGTTTGTTTAATTGCCAGTGATTGCCAACGGTCATGGCACCTCGAGGCTGCTAGTCACACTGGCTCCCATGCAGCAGCGTGTGTGGACGTGGACCTGATGCAGGTGGAGCTCTCTTGGCAGTTCTGAGAGAAGCACGAGCGTCTTGTCACCTGGACCATCCTGTCATTTTCCCATCTGCACATCTCTGCATTCACACACGTCCAAGCCCCTATATCATCTTTATGACTCTAACCTGCCTTCCCTCAGGCCACAGCGAATCACTGCTTTTCATTAGGTGGTGTAATGAATCCATCTGCCCAGTGGTACCTCCAAGCAGCAACCCTCACCACACACATCTGCTCCCACGAAACTGCAGCAAGCGGCGCGACCTCTCGGGGATTGCAGACACCAGGAGAGACTTGGTTTTTATGCCAGCACACATCTCTCCCATCCTCCCTGGTGGAGCTAGCTCCCTTTATGTGGCTTAACAGGGAGATACGATATTCCTAAGCAATTGGGGACAATTCTGAAGGGCAGTCCTATTGACAGGCTTCCTGGAGTGGATGAGAGATGATGACAGGGATGAATTTTATGGATCAGATCATGTCTCTTTTACAACACATTGTCCTTAGAGTTTCACCGCAGCTCATGAATGTGACTAACACAGGAAATTGTGAAGACTGGTTACCAGCAGGACGGAGGCCCAGGTTTCTGATTCTGCAGGCCCCATGCTTCATTCACAAAGTTGAAAGAGTCACTCTAAATTCAAAGGGAAGCAGCTGCCACAGAGAACTCAAATGGCAAATCAGAGACCCCACTCGGAGTTGGCAGGAGACAGCAGGATCAAACTTCTCTTCTGGTCCCTAACTTATGACAACTATTGCTATTGCCTGGCTTTTAGCAATTGGCATAGGAAGATATTTCATCAGTGGTGTCAAAACAATGAGGATAAAAATAATCACCGCATACTGAGGCCCTGCCATTTATGAGATGCAGGCATCGTTTCTGGGAAGTGTAGGAGCACATAATGCCCATTGTCCTCTTAGTAATTGCCTTGGTCCCCAAGGGTCCTAATGGGGAAGGGGCTTAATGAGCTTTGGCTCCCTAGAAAAAAGGAACAGAAACAAAATATCTATTGCTCAGAATATAACCAGAATTATCCCCAGGACAGAAAACTCTGGAGTTATGTAGGAAAGAGTACTTCGCGACTGGTGAGAGGAAGAATCTCTCTATTGCTAGGAGACTTATTTTAATATGGAAGGTAGTATACATAATTTTTGAAGTACATAACAAACACTCTGCTTTGTTCAGCAACTATTTATTGAGCCAGTACTTCCTAAGCATAAAGGATACAGATACGAATGTGGCAAAATATCTGCTCTTGGGCTAACAGCTCAGTGGAGGCATAAGATAAACGAGAAAAGCATGGAGAAGCAAGTGGGTCTGCATAGAATTACTACTGGGTGAGGGGCACCTGGGTGGCTCAGTTGGTTAAGCATCTGGCTCTTGATTTCAGCTCTAGTCTTGATCTCACGGTTCGTGGATTTGAGCCCCACATTGGGCTCTGTGCTGACAGTGTGAAGCCTGCTTGGGGTTTGCTCTCACCCTCTCTCTCTGCCCCTGCCCTGCTTGTGCACTCTCTCTCTCAAAGTAAATAAATAGACTTAAGAAGAAAAAAAAAAAAAGAATTACTACTGGGTGAGATTAGAGAGGAAGAGAATGGGGTGGTGAGGAAAAGCTTCCTTGAGGAGGTGACCTTGAAGCCAGTGACTGAATGTCAAGGAAGAGCCAAGTATGCAAAGTAGAAGGGAAAAGCATTCCAGGTAAAGAACCAGCTTCCAGGCTATAAGTTGACCATGAGGTTGGTATGTTTTAGGGGCAGAAAGACCCCCCGGCCTGGGTTTGAGGAGGGTAAGTGAGAAAAAATGATAGGATGTGAGATCTGAGAGGCAGGCAAGAGGCCAGATCGAATAGGGATCTCTAAACCATGAGAAGGATTTGAACAAAGCAAGGAGAACAGTTAGGAAGCTATTGAAGTATTCCACAAGAGAGGTGAGGACAGCTTGATTCCAAAGTGTGTCAGCAGAGGGATTGGGAGAAATGGATAGATTCAGGCTATCTTTTACAGGTGGACTTAAGAAGCTATGCTGATAGGGGCGCCTGGGTGGCTCAGTGTCTGACTCCGGCTCAGGTCATGATCTCACGGTCCATGAGTTTGAGCCCCACGTCGGGCTCTGTGTTGACAGCTCAGAGCCTGGAGCCTGCTTCAGATTCTGTGTCTCCCTCTTTCTCTGACCCTCCCCCGTTCATGCTCTGTCTCTCTCTGTCTCAAAAATAAATAAACATTAAAACAAATTAAAAATAAAGTTCTGCTGATAGTTTGGATGTGGGGATGATGCAAAAAAAAGTTATCAAGAGTAATTTCCAGATTTTTTTCATGAGCAAGTGTTACCTTTTAATGACACCAATTGGTGATACCATTATGGTACCATTTACTAAGAGAAGACTGGTGGAGAATTGGAAGGGAAATTCAAGAACTATGATAGGCCATAAGTTTGAGAGGCCTGCTTTGACATCTGTGTGGCAGTGCTTAATAGTCCAAATAGTTGGTGCAGGCAGTGGCAGGTGCATGGATGATATTTAAAGCCCTAATACTGGATGAGACCATTTAGAGAGTGGGTGCAGACCTGGAAGAGAAGGGATCATTGCACAAACCCTAGGCCACTCTGACACTTGCAGGTCAGAAAAATGAAGTAAATTTAGTGAAAGAGCTGAACAAGAGGCAACTGGCAAGTGGGAAGCAGAACCTGGAGAGTGTGTTGAGAGTCAGAAGAAGGTATTCTAAAAAGAGGGAGTGATGGACCCTGTTGACGTCTGCTGAGAGGCCGAGTATAATAAGGGCAGGGATGCTCACTGGCTTCTACAACATGAAGCACAGTAGAACAGGAAGCCAGCAGAAGTGGGCTGAGGAGGGAGTATAGGAGGAGGGAGTGGAGGCAGTGACCATAAGAAACTACTTCAGGAAGTATTGCTGTTAAGGAGAGCAGAGAAATGGGGTTGTGGCTGTGTGGAGATATGGGGCCAAGAGAGGACTGCTTTTCTATCTATATTTTTAATATGGGAATTACAAGATCATGCTTTGGTAGAGGGAGTGAAATGGATGATGGTGAAGAGAAGGAAAAATTGGAGGAACAAAGTCCCTGACACGGGTGAGGGAGGATGGGAGCCAGGGCGGGGGTGGGGGGTGGGGGACAGTTGGTTTGAAGAGAGTGGGACACCTGATCCTTGGTGATCTGAAGGAAACCATTGAAGGCTTAGGGCAGTAGTCTGGGTGCTCACATGACAAGGGAGGCCTTTCTGGTCACTTCAGTTTTCTTGAGGAAGAATGAGGCAAGGTCACCGGTTAACACTGGGGTGGGGACAGTGTGAAAAGAGATGTACAACAGTCACTTAGAAGAACGGGAGAGCAAACACTTGGAGAGTGTGACAGAGCTCCTAGGTGGTGCTAAAGGGCACTGGAGACTTGTGACCTTGAATTAGAGTGAAACTAGTCAGGAGAGTTGTGTTGAAAGAAAGCTGCAAAATATGGAAGTGTCCCTATAGTTCTCACAGCGCTTCCTACCTGCACTGACTTGAGTAGCCATCAGCATAACCCTGGGGGGCAAGAAGGCAGTGTGAATACCTCCAGTTTAGAGATGTTCATGGTGTAGCTTAAAGAGATTAAATGTCCAGCCTGGGTCACAGAAGCAAAGCATCTGACTCTAAAACTTATGTTCATTCCATCACACCAGCATCTGTGGAACTGACTTCACAGCTAGCGTGATCATAGAATGAAGTATGACAACAGACCCATGGCCTTATCTGTTTGGAAAAGATTTTTAAAGTTGATGCTGGAGCAAAATATGGCTAAAAGATTTGTTGAAGGTGATTTATAATAGAAGAATTGTTAAAAATTCTTACAATATGCCCAAAGAAAAATATGGTTGATAAGTGTGGATGAAAAATGATGCTAGCACAGCATGATGGGTAAGAGGGTGGGCTTTGGTATAAAAAAATTACCTAGGTTTATAACAAATTGTTTTGAAGAGAGAGAGGAGAGAGAGAGAGAGAGAGAGAGAGAGAGAGAAAGAGAGAGAGAGAGACAGAGAGAGAGAGAGAGACAGAGAGAGAGAGAGAGAGAGAGAGAATTCCAAGCAGGCTCTATGTTCAGCACAGAGCCTAATGCAGGGCTTTATCTCACGACTACAAGATCATGACCTGAGCCAAAATCAAGAGTTGGACACTCAACTGACTGACTTATCCAGGTGCCCCATAACAATTTTTTTTTTTAATTTAAAAATTACCAAGTTTCAAAGCCTGGCTCTACCAGCCTCGGGCTTTGTGACTTCAAAGTAGTTTAACTTCCTAAACTCAGTTTACTCATCTCTAAAATGATCATGATAATATTACTTTCCCTCACTGGGTTGCAGTGAGGATTAAATAAAATAATGCCCAGAAAGAATACAGTACATATACTGTTAGGGCTCATTAAAGTTTTACCATTATTATTACTAGTGAAAACTAAAGATGCAGTGTGAGGAAGGGCTGCTGTAAAATTGTGTCAACAGTTACATAATGTGGACTCCAGTTGTTATTTCTCAAAGGTGGTTGATTAAAGAATTAACACAGTACTACTCTAGATAGGAACCTAAGATTATTTATTTTATTTAATTAATTAATTTATTTTTTAATGTTTATCTATTTTTGAGAGAGACAGAGACGGAATGTGAGTGGGTTAGGGGCAGAGAGAGGGGGAGACACAGAATCCAAAGCAGGCTCCAGGCTCCGAGCTGTCAGCACAGAGCCCAACGCAGGGCTCAAACTCATGAGCTGTGAGATCATGACCTGAGCCAAAGTCTGACGCTCAACCGACTGAGCCACCCAGGCACCCTAGGAACCTAAGATTATTTAGCAATAACTTGCCACCAAGTCCTAGAATAGAAGCCTAATTGAAAAGCTAACAGATTTGGCTGATAAAACACACATTTTGCTGTTGGCTAAAAACAAAAACAAAAACAAAAAACTCAAGACCTTATGCATATTTATTTATGCATATAAATATGTCATTTAAAATCTATACAGGAAATTCAAGCAAATACGTAATACTGGCCAAAAAACTACATATAATTTGAAAAATTACAAATTCAAAGAAGACATGTTGGGTCAGCAATGTGAGTGACTCTGATCATACCATGTGGGCACTTTCTATCACATTATAGCAACATTTCCAAAGATGAGGAGCTAGCTGACTGTCTTCTCATCAGAGGAGCTCTAGTCTGTCCATATGTGGGACTTCGCTGATGAACCCCATCCTATTTTATCGAGTTTCTATCATGGTCATCCAAGTTATTTAAATAAGGTCATAATGTAGTAGTTCTGGTATTTCTGGTCCCTATGCTGGTTGAATGCTGGCTTATCCAGACCAAATATTAGACAAAACTAAAGAGGAAGTCTGTGCAACTTACAGTAGGGGATCATACATAAATCCTGTGTTTTATGGAGTCTGACAACTTTTTAAAAATTTATGTATAATAATTCTATTGAATTAAATAGTAGAGCTATGCCATGCTGCTCGAAAGGCTACTTCACCTTTCTGGTCTGACTCTTGGAGGTGTTAGTAACTAAGAGATTGGATTTGCTAAGCTTAGGTCTCTGCTAAAGAAGGTTCTGGCATAGTTCTCACTTGGTCCTCTCCCTCACAGATATCTGGGTAGCTTTAAACCTTTATGATGCTCTGACCTCATCTAAGGGGCTGTCTCCAGGCAAGGGCATGTTTAAAGAGATCCACCATGATTGTGATGTACATGTGTACTCTCAAAGTCAAGAATTGCATCTAAAGCAAACCTCTCAGGTTTTATAAGCTACTATATAAATGTGTGTGTGTGTGTGTGTGTGTGTGTGTGTGTGTGTGTGATACATTCATAGATATATGTCCATTTTGTTAAAATATCTAGGATTTTTTAATGCCTACAAAGCTTATGCTTCTGAGAAGTTGATTAGGAAGTCAAAGTGATTGTGAATCTTTCTGCTACATCAGCAAGGTATTTCAGAAGCTTATCACAAAACTCCTTATCAGATAAGAATGTTTTCAGCAGTAAACAACAGAAAACCCATCTGAGTCACTTAAACAAATAGAAGGGTATTTTTCTTATAAAAGATGTCTATAAGAAGGTAACCCAGGACTGGTACAGCAGCTAAATAATGTCAGTGAGAACCAAAAATGTTTTTTTTATTCTCTCCAGACATCATTACCACATGGCATGTTGCTTCATGGCTACAGTATGGCTGCCTCTGCTCCAAGCATCACGTTCACATTCAAGGCAAAAGAAAGGAAAGGAAAAGTGGCACTAGCGATGTCTTTATCAGGGAAAAAAAAAACAAAAAACAAACATCATTGCTCACATCTCATTGGCCAGGACTGTGCTTTATGGAAATCTTTTGTTGCCAGGAGGTTTCCTGGCCTCCACAGTAACGGAACAAGGAGGAAAGAGGAATAGGAATGGCCATCCAATGCCAGCTGCCATATTTTGCATATCCATATGGCTATTCCATCATGGCATTAGGGAAGGAGCGGTTTTTTACTGTTGTTGTTTGTAATTTAAGTAAGCCCAATACTCAGCATGGGGCTTGAACTCACAACCCGAGATCAAGATTCACATGCTCTACCTATTGAGTCAGTCGGTCCCCCAGGGAAGGAGTCTTCTAATACACCTCCCCAAATCATTCAGCTTTTAAAATTACCTTTACTGTCACTGCTTGTATTAAAAATGGCAATAGCAGCTGTGACTATCATTTACTGACTTACCGTGTGCCAGGCATTGTGCTAGCTGAGTTTTCTACCTTTCCTTCAGTCTGGTTACAGTAATCCTCCCTACAAGAGGGTATTCGCCCTGTCCCTATTTCACAGATAAGAAAGCAAGCTCTCTGAGGCTGGAGAGGATAAATGGTTTGCCCAAGGCTACATACTAAGAAGTGATGGAGTTCGTGAACTTAAGTCCATATGGCTCTAAAGCTTATGCTCTTCCCAATGCAGGTACTGTGCCTTCTATACCTGGATCAAAACTGGCCTTGAGTGATCCACACACATGAAGGAATATGGATTTTTTCATAATCACCACACATTCTTTTTATAGCAGGCTGCATCTAGTCCCTACTTGCTGTCCCCTTACAACTCTTTGAAGTCACTCAAGTGAAAAAAAAAAAGTCATCCTCATGTTGACCACATCTCCTGAGTGGTGTTGGTAATTGGGCCGGGCAGCCAGCTGGCTCTGGGACTCTGCCGGCCTCGCATGAGCACCTTCTCCCTATGCTGTCTGGCTCAGCTTGGCAGCTTCCTGTTGCCATCTTTCCAGGAATTCAGCAAGGGCTCTGGGAAACCCAGGGGCCATGCAATTTGAAAAGAGGAAGTGCTATGGTCTTGTTACTTCTCAACGAGAAATGGACTTTTCAGTGGCAGGGCCAAGCCTCGATTCCCCGGGGGAGACCACGACTGAGCAATGGTGCTCTGGGAAAACGATCAGGGAGCTCCACAAGGCCATTTGGCAGCCCTTGGATCCAAGTCTGTGAGAGACTGGCACTGGGAACGGACCCATTTCAGGCAGAGTGGGCTGTCCTTGTTCAAGTCTGATTTACAGGAGATGTGTCAACATGCAGTAGAAAAACTAACCTCTGGCGCTCCTTAGATGGAACTTTCTGTAAAAAGAACGGCCTGCTGTAATTGTGAGGCTTTCCTTCTGCTCTAGAAAACCCCTGGGGACATTTCTGTACTGGATTTATAAGGCCAAATAGACCAGCCTCTAATGGCCTTAGGGTTCTCTCAGACACTTTTGAGGTCCTTGCTGTGTGATCCCTTGAATAATCAGGGGGCTGGTGGAGGTGAGGAGGTCTCTGGGGGATCTATTTCAAACCATGGAAGCCCAGGTAACTATAATAATAGCCTGTAGATACAGGCTAGTCAGTGCTTAGAATTCCCTCGAGACTCAAAGGTAAATCAGAAAAAAATTTTTTTGATTTTGAGTCTTGCAAATACTCAGTTTTGCTTGTAAGGATGCATTGGTTGCTTACTCTGAGGAGGCAGATGATCAAAGGTAACCCAGGGACAATGCCTCTTCTGTCTACCAAGGGCTCCAAATAGCCTCTGGCTTCTTTGGTTGGGCGCAAGGCAGGATCAGGACTTTCAGTCAGGTAACCCACTTTCTTGTCAGGCTTGTCTTAGGCAGTCAGCCCCCATAAAAGGCCCCCGGAACCAAAAGCCACAAATGCACACTTATTCTTCTTTTGGCTATGGCAAACAAAGAAAACTCTGGTTCAGCCATCTCTCTACCTTACCTATGGCATCTTCATCCATTGGCAAGAAGTCTCACATATTGGGGACTCAGTCTCCACCGTGTACAAATGCTGGTGGATTAGGGTGCATAGTGCGGAATCTCTGTACTCAAAGTCAGCCTAGTGCTCTGCTGTGATTTCACAGCCACAGATGAACTACATTCTGCTTTTAGACTCCAGAAGATTCCTATGTTACTTGGTTCTAATAATGGGACCCTGAGGTTTCTAAATTCATAATTTTATAAATATTCCTTGTCTCCTTTTCCAAAGCTAACAATTCAGATAAGGCTGTAAACATCTGAGGAGGGTCCTCTGAGGCAGCCCTCCAGGCTTAAAATTCTCTTAGACTTTTCTTGCAAAGCAGCAGATGACTTGGGGTTTATCAAATTTTCCATGTCTATTTTTGTCTCCCTCAGAAGGAAATAACCTGAATCTCATGGCTTCTACCATTATATCATCTAGTGTATCTCTTGTCTTATTCCCCTTCACTCCCTTAATTCTTTGTGACTTTTTGCTCTTTCAAGGGGAAAATCCTTAGGGTAGAGAAGGGAAACGGGGCTGCTTGTCCTAAAAATGGGCAGCCCTTCCCCAGGAGGCAGAAACAAATCTGACAGTTGGGGATGAGGTACATTATTTTCTCAGTCAGTTCACATTCAGCAAGTTTCTTTGTGATATCACCATCTCAGTCTTCTTGTTTTTGGGCAATTCAGCAGGAAATGAGCAGCACAATGCCTTCCCACAAATGTGCCAGAATGGAGGGACTGGTTTACCACAGACCTCCAACAGGTGAGGTTGCCTGAACAACTCAATTAGATCAGGATTGTTGTTTTAACTGTAAAGTCCACACGGGCTCTCCAGTGGCGTGAACAGAGGGCCCCTCAATCCCTTCAGTGGAAGATGTATTTGGAGATGTCTTTCCAGCTCAAGGTAGTTTCCCCTTCTCTGGGGATGACCTTTACTTCACCATTTCATCCTCAGGAGTTGGCCTCCAGAAACCATGCTCGTTTTTTTGGCCTTGCCTTTTGGTGTCTCCTTTGTGGATTTAAAAGTGGGTTTCTGACTAACTCTGTGGTGATTGGAGGCCTTTTCTCATATTTTATCCCCTCACCGGAGTCTACTGTGATGAAAATTCAAAATTGCATCCTGCCTTCCTCCCACATATCCCAGGTCCGCCGACCCCCTTACTCGGTTCTCCTTTTCTTTCCCCATGTTCTTCATATCTAACATGCTTTGTCCTTTGTCTTTCCTGCTAGAATGTAAACTCCACGAGAGCAAGGCCCTACTTTGTTTACTGATGCAGCCTGAGCACCTAGATCAGTGCCTGACATGTACTGTACCCAACAAATAGTAGTTGGCTAATGAATGGGAGCTGAGGGGTGATCATGTTCTGTTATGTGGTCTAGAGAAGCAGGAAAAGCCAGCAGAGAGAAGAAAGAAGCAGACTTACAGGGAGAGGTAAACAGGAGAACAAGAGTGTTCTCACTGAGTTCCAACCCTTTATTTAAAAAAAATTTTTTTTAACGTTTATTTACTCTTTAGAGAGAGAGAGAGAGAGAGAGAGAGAGAGAGAGTGCGTGTATGAGTGAGGGAGGGGCAAAGAGAGAGAGGGAGACACAGAATCTGAAGCTGGCTCCAGTCTCCGAGCTGTCAGCACAGAGCCTGATACAGGCTTGAATATCCATGAACCAAGAGATCATGACCTGAGCTGAAGTTGGACACTTAACCAACTAAGACACCCAGGGTTTCCAGCTCCTTCTTGAGGCCAGGCTTCCCTCCTATCCTCGGGTTTCATGAGTCTTTGTAGTAAATTGCCACCCTTTCCTTCAAGTTAGCTGCAGTTGGTTTCTAGGACTTGTAACAAAAGGACCCTTGACAACTTACACAGACAAAAACCCCAGCCTTCCTAGCGCTTGCTCTCTAGTGGAAGGAAACAGACAATGAAAAAGAAGTAGAATATATGGTCAGTCACATAGTGAAAAGAACTAGGGAAAATTAAATCAGGATAAGGGGAGCAGGGATTTCTCGAAGGAAAGCATTTAAAATTCTTAGAGCTCCCTTGGTGCCTGGGTGGCTCAGTCGGTTAAGTGTCAGACTTTAGCTCGGGTCATGATCTCACAGCTCATGAGTTCAAACCTTGCCTTGGACTCTGTGCTGACAGCTCAGAGCCTGAAGCCTGCTTTAGATTCTGTGTCTCCCTCTCTCTCTGTCCCTCCCTTGCTCATACTCTCTCTCTCAAAAATAAATAAAACATAGAAAGAATTTTTTTTTTTTTAATTCTTAGAGCTCCCACTTAAAATTCTCAAGGAAACCACCTCTCCCCACATACCCCGAGAATGTGATGTTTGAGCCAAAACCCAAAGCAGATGAGAATGTAAACGAGGACTGTGTGTGGGGAAGAGCTTTCCAGGCAGAAGGAACAGCAAGTACAATGGCTTTAAGACAAGTTTCAGAAAGATCAAGGAGGCCGGAATGGCAGAAACCCAGTGAGCCAAGAGGGAAGTAGGAACACAGAGAGGCAAATAGGTGGTGAGGGGCCCTGTGAGCATTGTAGGAACTTTGGCTTTTACTCAAAATAAGATAGAAAGCCACTGCAGGTTTTGAGCATTATGTTTTAAAAGGATCTCACTGACTGTTGTAGGAGATCAGTGTGGGGGGTGTGGTGAGCAGGGTGGGGGTAGCACCCCTATAAGGAACTACTGCAGTAATCCAGGAGAGAAGGTGGCTCTGAATAGGGCGGGGGTGGAGGAGGTGGTGAGAACTGGTCTGATTCTGCAGATCGACGGCAGAGCTGTGCCTCCAACATTTGAGGCCCCTTTCCCTGCAACAGTAGGGTGTCTTCTCTGGGTTGTATGAGACAACCGGGCTGTGTATCCACTGTATATCTTCCCAGTCCCCAGGCCACCCCTCATGGAGCACCAGCATGGCCTCTCCTGCTGGGGGAGGCTGTGACCACCACTAAATGAAATCCTGGAGAGGCTACACACCCTTCCCACCTTGAATCCTCTGCTGGGCTGTTTGCTGAGAGGGAAGCATTTTCATGCTAGTGGTCACGGCCTTAGGGAAATAGACCAGGAGGGGGAAATGCAGATCCAGTCCTGTATTTGGCTCTGATTCAGACCTCAGTTTTCTCATCTGTGAAATGAGGGGGTTGACTCCCAAGATCACTCATGGTCCCTTCTAGTTCTAATGGGCTATAATTCTGTGGATCTGAAGACTGAGTGAGTCCATCACTGAAGCCAGATCCAGACCAGATACTGCATCATAGGTCATAAAATAAATGATGAATCACTCCAGCAGTTACTGGAAGGATGTAAGGAGCTCAGCCCTGGCTAAGGCTCTTAGCTACTACATGAAAATGGTCTGTGATAAATACTACTAACTGGAAAGAGAACAGGATACAAAACCGAAGCTTAGATTACATTAATGTAAGAAACAGAAGAGTGAAATATACTGTAATGTGAGTAAGAGTTCTCTCTGGGAAGTAAAGTTATAGGTTTTATTTTTTTCCTAGAACTATTCTGTATTTTCCAAATCTCTTAAAATATTTTAATATAATTTAATGTATGCATGTATTCATAAATTTATATATATTCACAAATGTGGTCTTTATATTCCTTTTCCTGTTTTCATTGCCTCCATTTCTATTCCCCCCCCCCCACACACACACATCTGGGCACACCACCCCATAGCCCAGAAACCCATTTTCAACAATGAACGTCAGTATTACGTTGATCATCACCCATTCATTGCTTTAGAAAACAACTCCAAGGCACAGTCTGAACCCTCTACCTACCATGGGAACCATCTCGGCTCTGACCTGTTCTTGATGGGCCAGGGAAAGGAACATGTGACAAAACTAGACACAAGTGCATAGGGTGGGGATTCCTGTTTCTGTTTCCTGAATGAGTGTCAGAAACCTTAGGACTAATAGGATCTTTTGTAAAACAATGGGCCAGCTTTGACAGAAGAGTACCTTTAGACTGTCCTGTAGACTTTAACTCAGGGCAGATTTTCGCTGGACATATAGGTTGTTTACATGTAGCTCTTGTTAAGGGACCAAGGATCCTGCATGTGTTTGTTTATCTGGTAACGCGCCCATTCTTGAGGTAAACTGCCCCATAACTTGACATAGAAATTGCAGTTAGGAGATCCCTCTTTGGTCATCCAGCCTAGAAAGCAAGCAAGTCTGTGGCAGACAAGCCTCACCCACTGGGAACAGGATGTATGATGGGCCCCACGAGACAGAGCAGGAAGTTGACAGGGTCACTTCCTGCTGAGAATCACCTTGGAGACTCAGAACACTAAGCTCTGGGCTACCTCAGTCCTTTGACTCTTTTCTAAGAACACATATTTGTATATATGCATATGTCAATATGCACGTGTCTGTGTATATATTTTTCTTCTTCCCTTTAACACCTGACTCGGACTTTGATGGGGCTGAGAAGAAAGGCTCGTGAGAACCGCCATGTGTGGACAGTGAATGCGAAGCTGCTTGGTTCCCAGAGGAAAAACGGGCCCCAGAGAAGGTCTGGGCAGCTGGGGTAGACACGCTGAAAATCACGGAATTACACAGTTCGCTACCAGAAGAAAGTAGCTATAAACAGATATAGTAGCCATGGAGGGACCTTGGAGGATGTTCATCGTGACCCCGCTCTCTTGGCAGGAGAGGAAGCTGGTGCCCACAGACATTAAAGAGAAAAACCGGGTTCTTCGGCAGCTCAGTGACAACTGATTTAGGCACATTTGCCTGCCTGCATCTCAAAGTGACAGTTCCCACTAAGGAGAGAGGAAATAAGGCTTCTATTCTTCCTTTGTCATGGTAAAACCAAATGTTCTGGATCCTCCAAGGCAGGCTCAAATCATTATGACTCCCTGATTTACCCTGGCTAAACTGAAAACTAAATGGAGCGTCCTTTTTCTGTGTGTGAGGAAAGGCTGACAGTATTTGCTCAAGATATTTGCTAAATTACCTGAAAATTTTACCCTTACAGTCTTCTGAATACACTCCAAACCTTACATTGGGGTCTGAGTTTCTCATTCTTGGTGACTTAGTATTATTTGGGAAACCCTAAGGGAGTGGATTGGACTGAATATAACCTCTCAAAACAACTTGAAGGACTGATTTAGGGACATCCATGCCGCAAAACTGAGACTCCCAGCAGCCACAGTGGCAGGAGCACATGTTTACGGACCATGAGTCTCTCTCCTCTGAGGTTATAAAACACCAGAGGATTTCCTCCTTTTTTACAAGCCCATGAGTCAACAGCTCCTGTGTCAACAGCTTTTTAATTTTTTTTTAAGTTTATTTATTTTTTTGAGAGAGACAGAGACAGCATGAGCGGGGGAGGGGCAGAGAGAATCCCAAGCAGGCTCCACACTGTCAATGCAGAGCCTGACGTGGGGCTGGAACTCAAAAAAACGTGAGATCATGACCTCAGCCGAAACCAAGAGTCAGACGCTTAACCGACTGAGCCACGCAGGCACCCCTCAACAGTTTTTAAAAAAAAATAATTCATATCCAGGAAAATTTCCTTTATTCGGGCTAATATCAAGGAAGAACTGACTGAATTAGGAGCAGAAATGATTTAAAGGATAAGTTGAAATAAAAGGAGTTTAACCCCAAATATGTGCCTGTATTAAAATAAGGCATGTTCCAAAATTTGTAAGTAATACACCCAACTCCTAGTGCACATAATATTCAGCAGAGGTACATTAAAAATATTTGGCATCAGGGCATGTGGGTGGCTCAGTCAGTAAGCGTCCAACTCTCAGTTTGGGCTCAGGTCACAATCTCACGGTTCCTGAGTTCGATCCTGCATGGGGCTCTGCACCCACAACATGGAACCTGCTTGGGATTCTCTCTCTCCCTCCTTCTCTCTGCCCCTCCCCTGCTCATGCTCTTTTTCTCCTCTCTCTCAAAATAAATAAATAAACTTAAAAAAAATATTTGGCATCAACGGCTTAAAGTACAGGTGTTCTGAAATGCTGAAAAGCCACTGTGTTCTCAGTGATAAAATACCTCTTCAGTTTTATTAATTAGAGAAGAAACTCCCAACTTGCTGCTGAGTGATTCTGTTCTGACGGATGGACCGTGAAAGGGAACTATGACAAAACCCCAAATGTTTCTCAGTGTGTTTGGGGCATCTTTTCTTGAGAGAGCATTCACATGATCTCCACCGTCTGAGACACCCTTGCTTCTTGCACAGTGGCCAACATATGAAACGTGTCTTTTTTATGGAAAAAAAATTACAGATCCTTTTGGAAAATACATAATTGGTGGAATACTAAAGGAAACCACACTTGCGAGTGACCCTTGGTTTTAGTTTTTTACCTGAATGTAGAAACACATTGAGGGGAGTAAGCACCCATGAGAAGTCCGATGGAAAATGGTGCAGCTGAAATGCTTCTAATGCAAAAATAATGCCCCTATATCCTTCTGTCGGCAAAGGAAGGTCACTGGATTGCTCCCACCCGGTGTGAGCCTCCCTCTTGGCCTCTGATTCCCCTTGTTACCCATGACGTCCGCCGGCCAGGAGAAGAGCAGTCTGTGGCTGCACACACAGTCCTGTCTGAGGCAGTTCAGGCAAATGAACTGAAGAGGCATCGTTTTCTCAGGGCTGTCCCCACCATCACTTTTGTCTAAAAACTGTATGTTTTGTTTGAGTATTGTTTTAAAAAATAGTTTGCCTTAGAAGAGATATTGGCCTTTTTAGAAAACCGCTTCTGGCACCAACCAAGAGATTCTGTGGCTCTAAGCTCTTTGAGAAGGCAGCGTACTGAGAGCCGACAGCCGGCAGAAACAGCGATGGTTGCTAAGGGAACAATTGAATTGCTGACACAGAGACAGATGATGGGGCTGAAAACTCTTTTTTTCTTCTCCTGCCACATGGAAAAGAAAGCAGATGAGTCAGAGGGAATGGTGGACGCTCCTTTCTGCCTGTTAAGAAAGCTAAAAGGCCGGCATTGCCTACTAGCCTGAAGGGAAGAGTCTAGTGGTGGTTAAGGCAGAGAAAAGCTGAGAGCAACTGGAAAGTTGGGGATAAGCCCGCGAAGCCTGCGGAGAAAACATCACCTACTAATGAGAAGAAGCGCAGAAGGCGCTTAATCACATGTGCATATACGCTTCTTTGAATGTGCTCTCCTAAATACTTGGAAATATTTCTGATCGGTTAATTTATTTACTCAGGTACCATTCTGTTGCCATTTTCGAGAGCCTGTTGTTTCTTTAAACACCTTTTTTTGAGGTATAAGTACGTACCTTAAAATCCATCCCTTGTACCCATGGAGTTTAATGATTTTTAAAGTAATTTTAGAGAGTTTTGCGTCCATTTTCCCAATTCAGTGTTAGAACATTTCCGTCTCGCCAAAATGTTCCCTTCTGCTGGTCCACAGTCAATTCCTACTCCCAGCCCCAGGCAAACTAATGATCTGTTTTCCATCTCTATAGATTTGCCCTGTCTAGAAATTTTATCTAAATGGAATCATATGATCTGCAGTCTTTTGTATCTGGCTTATTTCATTTCACAATGATGTTTTTAAGGTTCATCTGTATTGTACCATGAATCAGTAGCTCATTCTTTTTTAATATTGAATAATATTCCATAGTATTACATATCACATTATATATATGATTATATACATGTGTTTTATGTATCACGTTTTGTTTATCCATTCACCAGTAGATGTTTGGATTGATTGGATTGTTTCCAGTTTATGGTGTTTATGAATAATGCTGCCATGAACATTCATTCATGTCATACAAGTCTTTGTGTGGACATACATTTTCATTTCTCTTGGGTACATACCCAGGAACAGAATTACTGGATCACATGGTAAGTATATGTTTAACTTGTTAAGAAACCACTAACTGTTTCCAAAGTGGTTTTTACCATTTTACATTCCCATCAGCAATACCTGAGGGTTCCATTTTCCTTATGTCCTCCATCTACATTTGGTATTGTCAGTCTTTTTGATTATGGCTCTTCTAATGGGTGTGTAGTAATATCACATTATAATTTTCAAGTGCATTTCCCTAATGACTAATGACATTAAGTATCTCTTTATGTTGTAAAGGGGTTTATTAGGAAAAATATTTGAAATAATAGAATTTTGAGTGGGAAATCTGAAAACCAAAAGACTATGAGTTTAGGCAAATGTCTGAATATTTGCCATTAGGGCCTATAGGACTGTTTCTCATTGTAAATTGCTTGCATTGGAATCACCCAGAGTGTTTGTTTAAAATGCACACCCTCCCTCACCTGCAGAATTGATGCCTGTGTAGGGGTTCCAAAGCCTATGTTTTTAACTGCCCCTTCCCTGGTTGATTCTTTTTTTTTTTCTTTTTGAGTTTATTTATTTTGAGAGAGAGAGAGAGAGAGAGAGAGAGAGAGAGAACAAGCAGGGGAGGGGCAGAGAGAAAGGGAGAGAGAGACAAAATCTCAAGCAGGCTGTCAGTGCAGAGCTCAATGTAGGGTTCGAACTCACGAACCACGAGATCATGCACTGAGCTGAAATCAAGAGTGTGCCGCTTAACTGACTGAGCTACCTAGGTGCCCCTCCCTGGTTGATTCTTATGCACATGGGAGTTTAGGAGCCAGCACCCTTCACCCAAGGTATTTTTGCTCACCTGGTGACTGTTACATGGATTGTAGGTTCAGGAATTTCCACCGCTATGTGAGGGCCCGAAGGAATGAGTAGCCCTTTAGAACTTTGGCTCAAGCATCATGAACTCAGTGTGTAAACCTTCAAGAAAACCATCTTTCTGACTCTAGATTTCTTCTCCTTGACATGGAAAAATTACAACTCATCAGACACAATGTACATAATCGTTGCGTGTTATTAGAATTGCAAGAACCTGGTTCCTACCTCTTTCATAAGGTAGGATAGAAGAACACAGACCCGAGATTGTCCATAGAATTAAGTGCACTGAGCTCAAACATAAAAATACAGTCTTGACCAAGCTCACAAAAACATTAGCCGTTTTCAACAAGGAAAGCCCTGTTTTAGTAACATTTCCAGAAGGAACGTTTTAGCTTTGTCATTGGGTCAAATAAAAACTCATTAGTGTATGGCTTCAGTCTTTCCCTTAGAATTGAGTCTGGTGGTCCAGGATGGATGCAGCGTCCTAATCAATGTCACCAATTCCTCAGATACCGTGAAGGCTGGCCGACCTAAATGATTTAAAAACTCTCTTAGGGGTGCCTGCCTGAGTCAGTTGGAAAAGCATGTGACTCTTGATCTCAGGGTCGTGAGTTCAAACCCCACATTGGGTGTAGAGGTTGTGTAGATAGATAAATAAACAAAGTTCAACAATAAAATAAAAACTCTCTTAGGCTTGGGGTTCTTTATCATCACTAGGTCATGTTGTATGCATAAGTTTGTAAACACTATTGGTGTTACCCAGGAAATAAGAACAGAAGTCAAAAATGCCACAGCCAGGCCAGGCTTTGGCAGGATGTTTCACTTTAAAAGGACGGTTTGGGACTCAACAGGACACATTCTTTGTACACTGTGATAATGGCTTGGAGCAGAGAGTATTGATAAAACTCGTAGAAAAAGGTTCAAAGAACTTTGAGTGGAGGTGGGGCTGATGATGTGGAATTTTACCAAGAAGCTGCTTTTCTTTCCATAAAGAGAAGGCTAAAAAGGGAATCATCCCATTTGTACTTCAAACTAGTTTTAAATATATTAGGAAAAAAATACATACACACAACAAACCTCCTACCCAGACACCCTCCCACTGGCTGGTAATTCTATTTGAATGATCCGTGGGTGGCATCCTGGGCAGCCAGTACATCATTGTGCTACTCTGTACCTCCAGGGACATTCGGAGTGTGTGCACGTGACAGCAGGACTGAGTCCCGCCTCTACCCATGCTCTCTGTGGGACCCTTTCCCTCCAAGTGGCTACTTAGGGGCTTTGTGCAAGAGAATTCCTTCGCAGGAACCCAGAAATGAAAACATTTATGGAATTACTCTGCACAAATTACTTGGCACTGAAAATTGGAACAATTAGCAAACCTTTGTGACGAAGGAATGTTGAACGTGAAACAACTTGAAAATGGAGTAAAAATGGACCTATTTTATTGTTTGACTCAATTAGAGCTCACAAAATCTATTCAATATGCTTTTGCCAAACCATATATTTATCTGTGCATTTGGAGAGGAGAGGCTACTCCCAAGCAAGGCCCATTCGCTCCAGCCCTGCCCCTCACCAACCTTGGAAGGAAAGGAACAAGCAGTGCCTTCAAATGGATTAGAACTAGCTCGGGGACACGATAACTTGTACACACGTAAAATCATGCCAGTAACCCTGGGTTATTTTTTGTAATGGTCGCAGATTTTTAAAGAAATTAACGATAGAGAAATGGATCATCTGAAATAATGCAATTTAGTAGTGTGACTTTCTTTTCTTTCAGATAAGTCCAAATTATGGCCATACTGTTCCCTGTATTTGTCCAGATGGTAAACTAGAGACGTTGGTTGGAAGTGAGCTTTAAAATTGGCACAAATTTAAAATTTCTATCCTCCTAAAACAAAAATATCAAGTGGCCTGGTAATAATTTCACATTTTCAAAAGGCTATGAAATCCTTTTCTAGCTTGTCGATCCATATTATTTTTAAAATGTAATCCGTATAGTTATCATTAACGTCCACCCTCTGGGGAATGAGTAACCAGTGACTCAAAGCTGCCACCAGAACTTGAGGGGGCTATAAAGGTGCTGTGGGCCTCACTCCTTCTGTGCAAGTCAGGGATCCCTCCTCTTCCAACTTCTTGTCAGCTAGCCCGAAATCACTGCATGTCAAGTGTGTGCAAAAAAATGGCACTGGAGAGCTGTGGCCTTGCCCTACAGTGATCATTGGCCAGGGACTTCTTTTTGGTATTGTTTTCTTCTATCACTTCTTTCCTTATCTCTTTAGCTCTCTGTCTCTGTCTCTCTGCATTTGTTTTTCCTTTGAGAGTCATCTTTGCAGTAATGCAAATACTTATTTTTATCCCTCAAAACTTTCTGATTCTTAGAATATACAAATTGGCAGTGTCTTGACATTTATGTGTATGAAGTTTTTTCTGTTTCAGCTTTGAGTATCTTCCATGTTAGGACTCTCTTTTTGGGGGGAAGGGTAATTTTTAAATTTTGAAATAATTTCAGAATTTCTGAAAAGTGGCAAGAATAGTGCAAAGAATTCCCAATCACACTTTACCCAGATTCTCCAATGGTTAACATTTTCCCACAGTTGCTCTATCATATTCTCTCTGCGTCTATACATATTTATTAGTTTTTGGCTGAACCATTTGCGAGTAAGTTGCAACACGATGATGCCCCTTTACTCTTACATACTTTAGTGTGTATCTTACCATGAAAAGTACTGCACTTCAATGCTGAAAAAAGAAAAAGCAGATAAGCAAAAAGAAGGAAATTAAAATCCATCTGGATTCTTTCTACCCAGAAATAAGCATTTTGCTGTATATTCTTCCAGTTCTTTTCCATGCACATATTCAAATTCCTTACACAAATGTGACATTATGTATACAATTTTAAGCCCTGCTTTTAGAGGCTACATAGCACAATGGAAGAGCTCTGGTCCTGGAGTCAGCCTGGGTTCAAATCCCCTGTGTACTACTCACTATCTGTATTCATTTCCTGTGGCTGCCATAACAAATTACCACAAACTGGGTAACAGAAATTTATTCTCTCACAGTTCAGGAGTCCAGAAGTCTAAAATCAAAGTGTAAGCAAGGTTGGTTCCTTCTGGAGCTCTGAGGGAGAATCTGTTTCATACCTCTCTTTCCTAGTTTCTGGCAGCTGCCGGCAACCCTTGACATTCCTCAGCTCATAGAGCTGATTCCTCCAGTCTCTGCCTCCATGTTCATGTAGACTTTTACCCTGTGTCTCTACATGTCTAAACTCTCTCCTTTCTCACACAAGGATACAAGTCATTGATGAATCCAGTATGACTTCATCTTGCGATCCTTAATTACCTCTGCAAAAACCCTATTTCTAAATAAGGTCACTTTCTGAGGTTCTGAGTGGACATGAATTGCAGGGGGCCACTATCTATCTCACTATATGAGCACTATGTTCATGGATAAGAAACTTTACCTTTCTGAATGTAAATTCCTGGGGTGTTTTAAGGATTAAATGGAATAGGGGTGCCTGAGTGGCTGAGTCGGTTAAGCATCCGTCTCTTGGTTTTGGCTCATATCATAATCTCACTGCTTATGACATCAAGCCCCGAATCTGGCTCTGCGCTGACAGTGCGTAGCCTGCTTGGGATTCTCTCTCCTTTTCTTTCTGCCCCTCCCCCACTTGTGTTCACGCTCTCTCTCAAAATAAACTTAAAAAAATGTATTTACATACATAAAGCAATTAGCACAATGCCTAGAACATGGTAAGCATTCAATAAATGTTAGCCATTGATTTTGGCAACATAACATGATTATAACATAATCTATTCAATCAGTAACCTCTTTGCTATTTAGATTTCTTCCAGTTTTTTGCTATGATAAGCTCCTAATAAACATCCTTGCGACTTAAATTTTTGTAAAATTTCACACATTTATGATTATTTCCTTAGCATAAATTCGTAGGCATAGGACAAAAAATTCTAAGCCTTTTGATTTAACAATTCCTTTCTTGGACCACATGGTTTTATGCCTGACTTTCATTGTCCGTTTTGGGAAATCATCTTTTGCACAGCGGTCTGGAGACCTAACTCAGTTTTTCCCTAAATTACCATTCCTGGAAATACACACTATGCTAAAGGTCTGATAATGTTGGTGCCTGTTCACTAGGTGACTCTCCTCCCCTGCGAGCACATGTGGCCTTGGAGGAGAAGCAGAGCAGGACGTGTCCCTGGGGCAAGGCTGGGTGAGCATGAGAGGTACCAAATCTGAAGCAAAGCCACTGGATTCTGCAAAGCAGTTTTGAACACTCAGGTAGACGGTAAACCACAACAACCGTGGCAGGAAAACAGCCTGCCACAAATAAAAGCCTAAAGCTCCAGCTGACACTCTGGTGTTCACGTCTTAATAAGAAATTGCTCAGCAGTTCAAACATCCTAGTTCAAAGCCCTCACCACACGTGGAGGAGCCTGAGAGGCCATCTTTCCGGGGTAACCCTCAGGCCACAGGTGACTCCCGGCCGACTTGTCAGCCCCCCTCCCTCTTCCTCCTCCTCCCAGGCACAGGGGGAGGTTGGCAAAGCAGAAAAAGGACAGGGCCTTATGCAGTGTTTCCTGCTGCAGCTGGAGGATTTAGGTTTCCAATTTTAATTCTGCTCTCCTTTGGTCAGCACACAGAAAGAGGTTCATACAAATGCACCTGCAAACCAGGTCAGAAATAAAATGACTGCAGGCACGCTAAGGCACCCATATTTGACAGTTTCCTCTTGGAGCAAACACACAAACCTTTAGTCAGCTTCTTTTGACCACAATTAGAAAATATTACCAGTGTAGGTGACCACAAATGGTATTTAAAAACATCTTGACAGTTTGGTGGGGGGCGGGGGGTGCAAAACAGAGAAATACTCCCCCCCACACACACACACATGCATACATACATACACGCCCAGCTTTACTCCACCTCCCACACAAAACTACTTTTGATTGATACACTTTTTTAAAATAATGTTTGAAATAGTTCTAAAGTCATGAATTTGGGGGTGAGTGGATCTATCTGAAAAATCTATATTTAGCTTTGCAAAGGGTTTATGAAAACTTGTTTTTATTTTGATTGTTGTGGGTTCACGCCCCTGGAGTTTCGTTTTGACTTTTTGGGTTAAATGAGTTTCAAAATGAAACTCTTCCAGTTGTCAAAATTTCCCCCAAGTTTTAATTTAAAAACTGGAGGCTTTCTTATTCCATAGGTTCTGATTATTAGTCTTTCTCCAGAAGTCCTCTCCTCTCCTGGTAGCAAGCTGACCATATCCTTCATGCTGTGTGTTTAATGCCTTTCTCTTTCTTAATGCCTTGGGAAACAGCAACCAATTGCCAAGGGAAAGCCCTTGGTTGAAGTGTCAAAAGAGTTGAGCCCATATTCTTTTTTTTTTTTGAAGATTTTGTTGTTAAGTAATCTCTACACCCAAAGTTGGGTCAAACTTACAACCTCAAGATCAAGAGTCACATGTTCTACCGACTGAGGTATCCCAGAGCCCCTTGAGCTCTTATTCTTGTCGTGAGTGGCAAAGCAAACTTTATCAGGGCCCTTGCCTCAGTTTCCCCACTGGAGAAATGGAATGCAAATATCTCCTGTTTTTAAGGGTGCTGTGACCAGAAAACCAGGTTGAACTTTAGTGTCAGTTAAGGAATAGTATTCCTCCTACGTGAAAGTTGTTGTCATAGGAAGGGATTCATCCACCAAATATTTTTACAAGCATTTGAGGCTTCAGGACTTGATATCGGAAGCTACAAAGTGTGAATTCTTGCTATTCCAGAAAGGTACAGCCATACACAGGTCCTCTGGTTGGCAATGAGAAGGATGAATTATTAAGCCAATCTAAAAAGATAATAAGGTGAATGAGCTAAACAACACTCTATACTTCCCTCTATTATCACAATTTATTAGGATTACTTTTTTCATGCCTGTTAAACATTATGCAAAATGTTTAATAAGCTACAACTATATTCAGCTAAATACAGCTATATGGATTTCCTATTGCTGTTGTTATAAATTACCATACGCTGAGTGGCTTTAAGCACAATGAAATTTATTATCTTTCAGTGTGGGAGGTCAGAAGTCCGAAATCAGTGTCACTAGGCTAAACTCAATGAGTCAGCAGGGCTGTGCTCCTCTTGGAGGCTCCGGGGAGAATCAGTTTGCTGCCTTTTCAGCTTCTAAAAGTTGCCTAGGTTCCTTGGCTCCTGGTCCTGTATTTCTATGACCTCTCATAAGGACCTTTCTGATTACATTGGGCCCACTTAGATAATTCAGAATAATCTCCCTATCTTAAGATCCTTCACTTTGTTACTTCTGCCAAGTCCCTTCCTTCATTTAAGGTAACAACATACTTGCAGGGGTCAGGATGAAGACATCTTTGGTGGGCCCATATAAAAGCAGGAACCCAATCTCCCCTGCTCTGTGTTGATCCCATTACCTAACACACACCTACGTCACAGCAGGCACTTACTATATACATAGAATGAACAGAAGAAATAGATTATGCCTGCTGTTGGCAGTTCAGTCCACCAGATGCTTATTGAACACCTACTATGAGCCAGACCCAAGGGGCACAGAGCTGTCCTGGAGCGCACTGCCTGACAGGCAGACCGTCAAGGAGGAAACTGAAAGGAGCAACAGCAAGCCTGGTTGTCCAGAGCCCGAAAGAGCAAGGGCGCCTTAATAATTCTGTCTGTATCCTTGCAGTTTCCTCCTTTAGCTATTGGCTGCTGTCTTCTTGAAGAATTCTTTGAACACATTCCCCTTGGCAAACGTGATTAATTATATTCACATTTATTTCTTTATTTCTAGTCCACCCCCCCCCACCTGCGGGTACTCTTCTTATGTGCCTAGAATTTCTACTGAGAATTATTAAAAGAATCAATGATCAAGTCTCTGCAGAACCTCCCCATCCCCACCCATGTGCCCCACTCAGGGAAAGCTCAGGGGGCTTCAGGGAGGTCTGAAGTGCAGCTCAGAACCACAGAATGGGTTAAATGGGTTTCCTGAGCCAGGCTGGGAGCCTAAGCACTGTAGCTTATTGGTTTTATGTGTAAATGCATTTCAAATTTCAAATAGTGCGGATACACATGTGACCCTTCAGAATATACCTGTTAGCAAGTTACAGATGCCTGCTCATGCACCAGTGTCCAGAACCTGAATTTCCCTGACTCATTTCAGAGCAACTCAGGTGAGTTACAGAGTACCATATGGTTTAAAGCCTTTTCTACAGGAGGCCTTCTGGTTTCAGAAGGACTGTGCAGATGCAGGCCTTCTAAGGATCCAAGAGCCATCATACGTCTAACTTAAACTTGGGGCTTTTTGCATTTCTCCCCTTTCCCCTTCTCTCTCTCTCTCTCTCTGTCGCAGTATGAAAGGGAGTCCAGTTTATCTAATATTTAAGCAGCAAGTTTGGAGGAGAAGTCAATGGGAGGCTGAGGACAGAGAGCTCCAGAAACTCCAGTGGCCACAGAGGACAGAAGTGGGATATACCAGTGGCTGGTGGGGCCAGGTCTAGATGCAGGTCACTCGAAAGAAGAAGACTGTTTGGTATTTGCAAACGCACATCTTCCCTCCCCTAAGGGCACTGGGTTCTTGCAGAAATACATATTTACCCATTTTTGAAAGGTTGATGGGTCTTCCTGGAGTTTGAAAAGATGCCTCTGTTGTTCAAAAGGTATGAGTTACGTTGTGAACACATTTGGTTCAAGTTTAGTCTTGAAAGCTTTTCCTCTACAACTTCTCATGTCCTATTAGCTGATAGCACTCCTGAGCATGAATGTTTTTGTGCTGCTGCCCTTTCACTGGTGGAAGTTGGAAAAAATACAGAGTGCTAATCCCACGCACCTGCTTTCAATTCTGCCCACATGGTTTTGGAGTAGGAGGTCTGTTCGCTCCGAATATTTCTACACAGTTTTCAAAACCTGCATTTTTCCATGCTAACACATCTCCGCTTGTCGGCACCTAATTGAACACACACACCCACCCCATGTGTTCACATGCTTACCCTTTACCTTCTCAGAGTCTGTGAGTGTGTGCTAGGATGACCACTAGATGGCAGTATTTGAAACACTCCCCGCGTGCTCAGGTGAAGGAAGTTTGAGAACTCCCCAGAGCTGGGGTTCCCAGATATTAATCTGTAGAATTTTTTAAAAAGAAAAAGGGGAACACTACATAGGCTTGTCAAGTTTTTGTTTTTACAGGGAACATGATTAAGATATAAATCAACTTCCACTCTTTCCTGAGAGAAACATTTTAACCATAAAGAAATAGGAAAGATGGAATCTAAACATTGGGGATTGTTCTCTAAACCTAACAAATGTAGCTTTACGGAAAACTGACCACATTGTCTTTTTGTCTTCATTTTGATGCCAACCAAGGAAAGTGTCATCATGGACGGCATTTGGGAAATAAACCTAGAGGACAATTTGCAATTCCAGGATTGTTTCCTTGAGTGAAATCAAGATCCTTGGGCTGCACTATCTTATCTCCAAATTGACCCTGAGACCTAAGGATTTCCATCGAGAGGCACAAAAGAGAAGCAGCAATTGCCACTTGATCAAACCAGATTTGATGAAAGTAAGAAGCGTGTATCCAGATGACTACCTAGGAATCCCTTCACATATGCTGGCTGTGTTGCTGAGCTACCTGCCTGATCATCTGGACTCCTTCGGTCTTCCTTTGCTTGTCAGGATCAAAGAGGATCAATGTCAAGCCTCCCTGGCCTTTGGGATGAGCCCATCTAGGCGAACTTCTGCTGAGACAGGCCTGCAGGATCTTCATGCTGGTCCCAGGTTGCTGTGTGAGGGCGGCACCAACCCAGACCCTCCATCTTGGCATCTTGCTCTTACTCACCAAAGAATTCTGCAATAGAACACGGGGCCCTATCTGCGTGCCCCCTCTTCTGTGGCAGAGGTAGGATGAGACACCGTGCACTGTGAAAGGAGGTGCTAAACACAAATATAGTGAGACAAAGTATAGGCTTTCAATCAGAGAGATCTAATTCTAGGGCGTGGACAAATCACCTCACCTGTCTAACCCGCAGCGTCCTGAAGATCAGGAGAGTAATAGTGTATACCTCTCAGTCACAGTCTGACTAAATGAGGTGATCTGTGTTAAGTGTGTAATACAGTACTTACTGTGTGCTTAATATGCATTAACAAATATTAATCATGTAATCAGTTTCGGTGCAGGGTGCTCCTTTCTAGAGACAGGCAGGCTGCTTCACCCCCAAAGATGCCTTTCTTCGGCATCTGAATACTGCACATACTGTTTTGGAAGAAATTGCTCCTGGTAAATCTCCACTTCTGAGTCTCTGATTCCCTTTGAACAGTTCTTTCTCCGCAGCAGGTCACATCACTGAGAGTGACTGGGACGTTAAGCAGCCTGAGGATGCAGGAGACCCGAGATGTCTCCTTCTAGGACCCCAGGCAGCTCTGCCTACTCACAGGGATGGCAGCAACTTGGTATTCAGAGTGTGGGGAGTCCAGTTAAGCTTTTCCCTCATTCACTGTACTTTATTCAATAGAAAGTTCCGCAGCTGGTATCTCCCCAGCAAAACTGTGCAGCCTCTGGTAAGGTTGGAGAGCTCAGAGAAAACTCCAGATAACCAAACACACTGAAACTGATACTGCGACACTGGAGTTGTGGGTTGACTAAGCCCAGCCTGATTAGGAAACCCCTCGCTTGTCACTGCCACAGTAGTGGATGGAAATTGGTCTCTGGAAGGCTGTGCTTGTACTGCCACCTAGTGGCTAAAAAAAGCCAGACTCGCTCTGGGGAGGAACCTGAACCCCACAGTCAGACCCAGCTGGGCAGTTACTACCAAGAACTAACATCTTCCTTAAGGAAATTTTGTTCACAGCTTTGCAAGCTAATCCCCTAATTTAATTTAATTTAATTTAATCCCATCGTGCCCCTAAAGCACTGCAACACTATGAGATTCAAGGTAGAGCCAAAAGACCAGCCTGGGAGTCTAAAGGCTCATTTGAGTCACTAGTTTATTGAATAGCTTTGGAGAAGTGGCTTAAACCTTCCATTTCCTCTCAGAAAAGTGGAAATTAACAATACCCAGGTTTAGTGGCTGTGAGGTTTACACCCCTTTATAAACTGCATGATGTTCTCCTCTGACATCTTGCTCCCCCACTACCTGGATTCTGCCTTTGCAAACCCCGATGCCCATGCCCCACCCTTCAGTAAAACCAACCAGACAACCTCCTCTTATTCCCCAGGAAGTGGAGACCCCTCTCCCTTGGTAGTGCTAAAACAGAAAATTAAACAAACAAAAAAAGTGGGAAAGATCCAGTCCAGGATGTGCTCATGGAAAGAGCTCACAATAAAAAGGGCTACCCCTGCCATTCACAGCCACCCATTTACCGGGATAACACTTCATTTAGAGGACAACATACACTCTGAGGTGGGTTGGCAACAGACAGGACATACTGAGTTTATATGCAGTGGTGGCCCCCTAAGTGGACACCAAGGACTCTGCTTGTCTTCCCCAGCCTGGGGGCCTGGGCCTGGGCATTCATGTGTGACCTGGAAGGGAGGGGGCATTCTCAGAACAACTTTCTGCCTGGCTCAGCCCATTTGATCTCTGAAATCCTCCCAGGATCTGAGATTCTTCAAGCCTTTCAGGGCTCCCCTAGGCTCAGTCCCCCCGCCTCTCGTTCTCCATGGGGCTGGCTGTAGCTGTGAGTGAGTCCTGTGTCCCTGGCTGACCTCTAGGGCAGAGATCTCCCAAATTACTTGATTGTCCGCCCCATCTGTAAAATCATTTTCAGCATGCACCTCACTATAAATATTTGTGTGTGTAACTATATTAATATATCATGCATATTGCAGGACATTTGCAAAAAATTGATAATCTAAAGGGGTGGGAAATTAATACATAATGTATCATCACTCCTATGCCCTAGAGTGCATGCAGGTCTGGGTAGATCTGGACACTTTCTCTGACTGGAAGAGCTGTAGCCCAAGCATAGGGAGTTTATATCTCATGAGCGGCATTAGATAAGAAAAGCTGGACACACAAGACAGATCCTTTCCTGAAGTCCCCACATAAACTGAAGCTTAGGAAGACATTTGCTGGGAAAGTTGTCAAGGTATGAGGAGGAAGCACAATTCTCCTCCTAAAATACACGGTCCTCAGGGTGTCTCAGAAGAGCGTGGCCATGCAGGATGGAGAAGCCCAGACACAGGTCACTAGCTTTCTTGTCCTGTCACAGGATCTTCTGATTCTCCTTAGAGGACTCTTGCCATGACTTGCTGAAATACAGATAAACAGCTCTCCAGCATCTACTGGATACAAGAATTAATGGTTCATTTACATACTCTGTATCATTTAACCCCCAAAGCAATCCTGAGAGATCAGTGAGAGATCAGTGAGGCCCCATCGCATAAGGAAGCTGAGGCAGGGAGAGGTGAAGTAATGCCCCAAAGACCCCGTATCTCATCAGAACCAGGGTCTCCCAATTGCTAAATCCCCCAGATTCATCGTACAAATTCAGAATAGTCACCTCTTGATAATATTAATATAAAATCAGTTAACATTTATGGATTGCTTAATCTTTGTAAAGGCTTAACTGCTGCATTTGTTCCTCACAAAAGCATTATGAATTGGTTCAATTATTTAAAAAGGAAACTCAAGCTTCGTGAGGTAATTTGTTCAGAGTTGCCAGTTCTGTGAAGTTGTGAATATGTGATGTCTGACCTCAAAGCTGGAAACTGTAACCATTACTTTCTTCCCTAAGTCAGTCTGGCTCTGCTGACCGGGAGATGGGAATGCCAGACCCAAAAAGCAGCGTTCAGAGATTGCGGAAGCTTCTCTCACCCCTGAGTACTGCCTGTTCTGGGAAGGGTTTATTGGAAGGGGTTTCTATTAAATAAAATTAGTCTATCTGATTAGAAGGCAGGGCAGAGCCAGGAGTTCTTGTTCAGAGTCCATGTGAATCTCTCAACTTGTTTTCTTGCTATGAAATGGAGAGGCTGGACAAAATATTCCCCAAGATCACCTTTACCTCTGGGGCACGTGGGTGGCTCAGTCATTAAATGTCTATCTTCAGCTCAGGTCACGATCTCACGGTTTGTGGGTTCAAGCCCCACTTCAGGCTCTGTGCTGACAGCTCAGAGCCTGGAGCCTGCTTAGGATTCTGTGTCTCACTTTTTCTCTGACCCTGCCCCACTTGCATTCTGTCTCTCAAAAATGAATAGATGTCAAAAAAAAAAAAAAAAGATCGCCTTTACCTCCAATTTCTATGGTTCTAGAAGACAGAAATGGACATTTTTGTGTGGAGAGGGGACATCTGAGAACAAGGATACTCTCGCTGTTTAACATGGAGTCAATTCTGCTCCCTGCCTGGAGGACAGTAACCCCCCAACCATGTTCTCTAACTTCTAACCACATGCTGTTTGTTCTTTTTAATTTAAGTATCATGTAAAAAAAATCAGTCCATTTAATTCCTGAATTTTAGGGAAATATTCTTTATCTTTGGAGACTCCTTGGTTTCAGAGTATGGGACTTAAGAATATCAAACAATACTCACATGGCCTTGTCCTCTGTGGGTGGTTTTTTCCTCAACAATGAAACCAGAGTTTTACCCCAGAATGTACCAAGTCCCCGAAAGACAAAATTTGGGCGATATATTGAAATAACAGGTTCAAAAAGCCTTCCTAAGAGTTAATAGTCTGTAAACATCCTTTTAGCTAATTTTTAAAACTTATCAAGTGTTGTGTATGCTCACGAGGGAAACGTTTACAAATATAAAAATCTAAGCTGGTTTAGAAACTTCCCGTGATAGCTTGCTGCCTCTAACCTATGGCACAGGACAGTGAATTTGCAGTCATCCCCCAGACCACACCTGCCTGCAGGTCAGGGGCCATATCTCATACATCTTATTTTTCCACAGCCATGGTTCAGTGCTGTCCCTGTTTGTTGAATTGAATGGATTTTTAGGAAAGAGGAGTTCACAGGTTCGTTTAGTCCTGCTACTGGACAGATTTAATAGAATGTTATTTGCCAGCAGAGCTAAGATATTTTCAGGCACTGTGCTCCTCATAGGCGGGCAGATGTAAGGAGAGCTCACTAACTCCTCACTCACAGGCAGCAGGAAGGAAGAGCAAGATTATTGGGAGCCTCTGAAAGCAGAGGCTAGTTTGGTTCTGGAGGCTACTCCCTGCTCATTTTTTGGTATTTCAGCATGCCCACATCATACCAGAAATAGGCTGTAGGAAATGGCCACCCGTGAACATGTAACTGGGCCCAACCGCCACTGTGGATAGAAGAGCCTTCTTACACCATCGTCCGCCTAAAAAGCAAGATGTGTTGCCTTTAGTCTCTAGGAGCTTGTGGCCTTCCATGTTGCAGGATATAAGGGTCATTATTAGGTCCTACCTACTCTCCCATCTTTCCAACTAATCTCCTCTCATACGAGCTAGAAGTTCCCACCTTTAGATTTTATTTTATATAGAGCTCTAGAGAGGAAAGAGGCTTAAGAGATCATATGCCTGCTTTGTTCAATATAGTAGCCATTGGCCACATGGGCTAGTGGCTACCTTATCTAAAGTACAGAATTAGAACATTGCCACCATCACAGAAATTTCTATCAGTGCTAGCAGACAAAAAGCACCCATTTTAAAGGCATAGAAGAGATTAAATAGTCATCCAAGGTCCTTGGCAGAACTATGAGTGAAATCCAGTTTTCCATACTTGAAAGCTACTTCTTTCTTCACTACACTAGAAGAGGTGTCATTTAAAATACCCAGGGAGAGGGGTGCCTGGGTGGCTTAGTTCGTTAAGCATCCAACCTCGGCTCAGGTCACGATCTCACGGTTCATAAGTTCGAGTCCCGCATCAGTCTCTATGCTGACAGCTCAGAGCCTGGAGCCTGCTTCAGATTCTGTGTCTCCCTCTGTCTCTGGCCCTCCCCCACTCACACTCTGTCTCTCTCAAAAATAAATAAATATTTAAAAAGTTTAAAAAAAAAAAAACTAAAATGCCCAGGGAGAGGTATTTTTTTTTCCTTCCTTGATGGCATGTTAATTCACATCATCACAAGTTAACAGATAGGACCAGCTAGTCCTCCCTGGATACAGTCAGGGCAGACAGTGTGGACAGCCAGGTAGGATGAGTCACAGGAGATGAGGGTCTATCATGACTCAGGACATAGGACAGGCTAGCTCAGACACAGGATGTATGTTGTCCGTGTCTGTATTCCCAGGGCTTGGACCAGAACTGGGACTTCACTGTGCCAAAGGACATGAGCCAGGGGCAGCACAAGTTGCTGGGTATCAAGCAAAGGGACAGTAAAGGAAGACTGGAGAGCTCTCACCAGTGTCTTCAATAAGAAGTAGAGTGTTGCTGGGGCACCTGGGTGGTTCAGTCAGTTCAGTGCCTGACTCTTGATTTTGGCTCAGGTCATGATCTGTTGAGTTTGAGCCCCGAGTTGGGCTCTGTCCTGACAGTGTGGAACACGCTTGGGACTCTCTCTCTCTCCCCCTCTCTCTCTCTCTCTCTGCCCCTCCCCTGTCCATACATGAATGTGCTCACTCTTGCTCGCTCGCTCTCAAAATAAAAAAAAATAAACAAACAGAAAATAAACAACAACAACAAAAAAAAAAACAACAAGAAGAAGAAGAAGTAGAAGTAGAGTGTCCCTGGGCAGTTTTTCACTTTGTTTTGTCTTGGCCGTCCAAATTTATGCTTTACTTATTGGGATGTGTGACACCATTCTGGAGCTGTTAACCTTTGCCTTAGTTCCTATCATATGATACTTAGTAATGAATTTCAACTTATTGTGAAAACATAGGCCAGACATAGGTTGAAAGTTTTGTTTTATTTTGTTTTGTGTAGCTATAGAGCTGAGTCTTAAGAGTGTAGGATTAGAACTGGGTCTAATCTCCAGCACTTTTTGATCCTGGGCACCTCACTTAACATTCAGTATCCTCATCTGTGAAGTGGGAGAACAGGAAAGATTCCTTGTCAGGATTGTTGAGGAGATCAACTGAGGTAATATTTAAGACAATGTGCAAAGCAGAGAGCTCAGTACAGGTGTTAATTAGTCATTATCTTTATTGTTCCCTCATTTGGCACCTCCATAGCAATTATGGTACTGAATTCTGGGTGGCCAGCATTACCTTAGGTTTACCAGATGTACATTTCCCACCCCCCCCCCCCAGATTTATTGTGTTTAAACAATGGATGGATCTACCTTATATCTTTATTTGAAGATGATGTAGTCACAGTCTGGTTTTTGTGAGGCAGCACAGAATAGTTTAATGGTTCAATTAGCTCCTTGAGGAGATACATGGTGCTTGAGATATGCCAAATAAGCAGCATGCAACCTCTGTGGGGAGAAAAGAAGTCAGCCGACTTCTTGTGAAGACACAGCTTCCTGCAGAGCCAGATGTAGTTCACATTTTCCTCTTGCTTTTTCCCAATAGAAGTGCTCAGGGGGGATAAACTTTACTTAACCTAATTAATTTTAATCACAGCTTTCAAATCTCATACTGTGAAAAGAATTACAAATTGGAATACATTAATAGAAGCCATAGTTTATGCTGTAAGCTAATCATGAAATGTGCATTTACATTTTCTGCATGAGTTTGCAATTACCATTAAAATAAAATTCCGTTATGTCCTTTTAAATTACCAAAATGTGAAGAGCAGATTGAGCCAGGCCCATTTTTGTGCTAAATTACTAGAAGAATGTCTAAATTTCCAAGAATCAGACAGCTTCCTTCATTTGAGTTGCAGCACGGAATGATTTTCAGTCATCTGCTCCAAGCTATTTCTGTTTTTAAATAATAATCTTTTAAACTAATTGTGCAAATGCTTCACCTGCTTTCATAGGTGGTCCATTGAGTTTAGTACAGAGGACAAATTATATATATTACATTATTATATATAATCTGTATAAATATCTGTGTGACTGTGTGCATACATACATGTGTCTATGCACATACAGGTGCATTTAGATCTATACATGTAATTTTGCTTTTAGGTTCCATGTAGGCTTTTATTTTATGGAGGTATGTATGGAAGTAAATGCTTCCTGGTTCCTCAGAAGATCTGAGGCAGTTTAGAGGAAACACAGAAGATGCAGTAATAAGATTTTAATAAAGAATAAGTTCCCAAGTCAGAGGACAATGGCAAGACGTCGGCAGAGTAATGTCATTGCCTCTACGTGTGTAGGGCTCAGCAGTCTTTTACCTCCTTTCACACACTTCCTCCCACTTGGTCCTGTGGTAGGCTGCACAGGGGAGATCGTCTCCATTTCACACATGAGGAGACTGAGTGTGTCAGTGAGGGAAAAGAGTGGGTCTTTCAACTGCAGTCTGAGGCTCATTCTACAGGAAGGCTCTGGGAATCTAGAATCACAATTTTTGAACTATGAGGTCAATGAGGAACAGGTGGGCATGAGTGGTGACCACGTGCCAACAGCATCCTGGTATCTCGATATTAGTGATGGTGAGGTGCAGCCTCCCCAGGGTACTTTATGAAGCTTCAGCTGGTTTGTTGGCCGTTTGGGTGGACTCATTTAGGCTTTAGTTTCCTGGGAATATTTTATATTGAATTATCCCTGGGGATGTTGGTAGTAGCTCACTGGCTGGTTCTCTAGCAAGGCACAGAAACAGCATCCCACAACAGCAGCAATAACTATAATAGCAGCTTCCAGTTATTGATTACTTACTGTGTCCAAGACCCTTTGTCATATTATAGTCTTCCCCTTCAGTGCTCTGTCTCCTTTTTTTCAGGTAAATATTCCATTGCTGCCGAAGTTTCTATTCAAGATGGATTGAAGATGCCCACCAACCAGTTTGTCTACCTGTGCACATGCCAAGATCATGAGGGCTCTTACCCCTGGCTGGGCTACATGGAGGCAGAGGTACCAAGAGAGCCAGGACTCTTTTTCCAAGAGTGGTCCAATTCCAGATACTAGGTCTCCTTTAGATGCCAGCTTCTGACCTGCTTCCTCCTGGCCTAGGCCTTCCTTTATTCATGGTTGACATTACTTGCTTTGGAAGCAAATATCAAAAGAACCGGGGCGCCTGGGCGGCTTAGTCAGTTGAACGTCTGACTCTTGGTTTCAGCTCAGGTCATGATTGCACGGTTCCTGGGATCAATCCCCGCATCGAGCTCTGTGCTGCTGGTGCGGTGCCTGCTTGGGATTCTCTCTTTCCCTCTCTCTCTGCCCCTCCCCCATTCATGCTCTCTCAAAATAAATAAATAAAATGTAAAATATATATGTATCAAAAGGCCCTACCCTAGGATACCTCTGGCCCAAGCACAGAGCCTGGATCTCATTCATCATCATAAAGGACAGTGGACAGTGTAGGGTACCTGAAGGCCTTGGGCTTTCAGATCATGCAGACCTGAGTGTGAACTCTGGCTTCACTGTGCGCCCACTGGGAGGTTGGGTGATTTAGTGAAATGCTCTGCACTTCAAGTTCCTCATTTGTTAGCAGGGATTTATAGTCTGCTTTGCACAGGCTTTGGCTGAAGATGAAATGTGACAGCTGTGTAAAGCTTAAATATGGTCCCTGGCACATAGTCAGTGATAAGTACCCCCCCTGACTCTGAGGCTCTGCCCGGACCCTTGCCTGAGCTCCTGCTTCCTTTTTCTGTGCCCCTTAGTATCTTAATTCCTGTCACAGGAGGCGTTTGGGCCTATTTTCTGAGCAAGTGCCAGCCCCACACCACCATTTCTACCTCCTTCTGCCCCACTTCCACCCTTCACTTCTAGGTCTGTGGAGCCAAACCTGAGGGTCTGGACTCCTGCTGGATGGGACCCTATGTCCCAGGGACATGGAAGATCCAAACACAGTCCTCTGGCAGACTCTGCACTATTAACTACTGGTTTGAGGGCAGTGAATCCTCTGTGGTCTGTCTAGGGGGCAGGTGATCAAGGCTGTGGCAACAAGGGTGTTAGTTGCTCAAAGTGCGCTCCGTGGACAGCAGCACTGGCATCACCTGCGAGCTTGTTAGAAATGCAGAATCCTGGGCCACTGAATCAGAATCTGCGTCTTAACAAGATCTCCGGTGATCCATTTTCCGGTGGATATCAAGGCTTGAGAAGCCCTGGACTGGAACCCAGAAGACAAGGGCCCCGGGAATCATTTCTACAAAAGAACATGGATTCTTCATTCCAGGGATGAGCATTGGTTTCTAACAGAGAATCCAATAGGTATGTTCAAAACACGCATTAAAGTCAAACTTATCTGTGTAGGAGTCAGTTTTGTCTTCTTTCTAGGTTGTCTAAAGCAAACCTTTGAATCTTTCTCTAAGACCCACAAATAATACAGGATGCTGCTACCTTGCTTCAGATTAACTTGCTTGTCCTCATGCCATTCAGTTAAGTCTCCCAGACCATACCTACCCCAGCCCTTTCCTATCATGGAAACACAATCACACACACAAAGGCTTACACATATACATAGATGCATACACATACATGGACATACATTACACAAACACACACACTCAACAGGGGCCATGCCATTTCCCATTCCGGGACCTAAGCTTATGTTGTCTCATCTGCCTGGGATGCCTTCATGCCCTCATTTGGCTGAACTTTAGTCTTCCTTTAAGTTTCATTTAAAGTGTCAGTTCAATGGTGCCTGGCTGGCTCAGTCAGAGGAACATGTGACTCTTGGTCTTGGGGTTGTGAGTTCGAGCCCCACATTGGGTGTAGAGATTACTTAGAAATAAAATCTTTAAAAATAAAATAAAAAAGTGTCCGCTCAGCCAGAGTCACCATTTTGCTCCAGCAAGGGATTTTATACAACGGCTGTGTGATGGTATTTCTATCATCACCACATTGCATTACAACTGTTCTGTTTATGGCTTGATCATGTCCTGGAAACACTGAACCAAGTCAGGGCAAGGGCCAAGTTGTATTTATTCATCTTTGTATCTCCAACACCTAACGCAATGTTAGGCACATTGTAGAATGCCCTGAAAATGCTTATTGCCTAAGTGAAGTGGTAAAAAGCTTAGATTGTTCTAGTGGCTTCACATTTGTCCTTTGAAATTTAATAAGAATGGAATAAAATTACTGCAGACTCAAAGCGTTTGGGGAAAATTCTGTTAAACCTTGCAACCCAAATGGAAAAAGCAGATCAAAGGGAAATTAGATGGCAATTTGTTTTTTAAAAAAATCTGCAGCGGCATTTTAATTAGAGAATATTCTTCTCATTGAAATTAAGAACTCCCAGGGAAATACTTGGTATGTTAGAAGATCTCTCCTCACATTTTTCCACCAGCCATTGCAGGACCTGCTGAGCAGCCTTTGTGAAGGAAAGCTCCAAGGAGGCCAGGACACAGCACAATGAGACGCTCAGCACTGACATAGCATTCTGCACTTTGCACAATTAAGGCTCTCACCTCTCCTCACCCTGCAGGGAGAAGGTGGCAGTATTGACAGGTCTTGATGGCTGAGGTAAGAGGCTCTGAGCATAACTGACCTGCTTGATGCACACAACTGGACTGTCACAGGCACAGCTCAGCATTCTGGATCCCTTTCTCATGTCAACCAGTCTTTCCCTTACCTTGGAATGTAATCCCTTTTGACATATACATCACACTCTAAGGTTCTTCATAAGGAGGCAGTCTGGACTAGATCAGTGTTTCCTAGAGGTGGGATGTCACAGAGCAGTAAAATAGTTGAAACTAAATTTAAGGGTGACTAAGTTTAGAGTTGCCAGTTTTATTTTGCTGACCGGAAATGCTAAGAAAATCTATGATCAGAATTATGTCATAAAAGAAAATAAATGTTGACATTAAAAAAAAAATCCTGGGGCGCCTGGGTGGCTCAGTTGGTTAAGCATGTGACTCCCGATAGCGGTTCCGGTCGTGATCTCGCTGTGGTGAGATCGAGTCCCATGTAAGGCTGAGCATGGAGCCTGCTTGGGATTCTCTCTCTCCTTCTCTCCCTCTTTTTCTGCCCCTCCCCTGCTTGCACTCTCACTCTCTCAAAATAAATAAACTTAAAAATCCCAGAAAAAAGCTCAACTTTTAAAAACCTGAATACATTTAGCTTTATGAAAAACTCACTGCATTTTTATTTTATTTTTCTCATTTCACAGCAGGCCAATGACAATGAGCAATAGTTTGGAATAGTGTTTAGGAGATATGGGCTTTGTCAATCTTTAATATGCTGGATTCATGTATTTGTTGAAATCCTGAAGCCAAGCTTTCAGAGCAGAAAAGTGAGTGAAAGCTTGCATGCTGGCATTCCATACCCAGGCCAGTCACTAGCTTGCTCCTTACGTAACTGTGGCCAGAGGCACAACTCACTCAAGCCATGACTTTTCCAGAATCGGTATGTCTCAGCTTTCTGTTCATTAAAGAAGATGGGGGACTTGAAACCTTGGTGTGATATTTCACAATGAGTTTTACGTAGGATTAGGCTAAGCAAATGTTCTGAGCTGAAGATTTTGTCCCATGATGTACCCTACTCTTATTTTTGCTTTGCCCGCACAAGAAAAATAAAGAAGATAACTTAGTACTGAGATGTGAATTTGGGGGCTTATATGCTAAGGGAAAATAAATATGAACACAAAACTCTGTGTACATTATAAGAAAATTATGGAATATAAAGACTAAAAATAATTACAGTGATTGGTTGATGGAGGGGGGTTGTGGATAAATTTCTCTTACATGTTTTCTAAGTTTTGTTACTATTTATATTACTTTTGGAATTGAGAGTAATTTTGTAATTATAAATAAGTGAGAAAAACTGAAGAATGACATCTTTACTGACTTTTAGGGATGCCACTGAAATGCTGTAAAAGCAAGCTGCAAACTAATGACAGTTGTGGCAGACTGTGTTTGCCAAAGAGGCCACAACAACATCATTCCTCCCACAGACTCCTCTTACAAAGGACCTAACACTCCTCCCATTGAGCCCTTACCCTTGAACATGGACAGATCTTTTTTTTTTTTTAATTTTTTTTAACGTTTATTTATTTTTGAGACAGACAGAGCATGAACGGGGGAGGGGCAGAGAGAGAGGGAGACACAGAATCGGAAGCAGGCTCCAGGCTCTGAGCCATCAGCCCAGAGCCCGACGTGGGGCTCGAACTCACGGACCGTGAGATCGTGACCTGAGCTGAAGTCGGACGCTTAACCGACTGAGCCACCCAGGCGCCCCGAACGTGGACAGATCTTTGTAATGGCCTCAACTAACTGAATATAGTAGGACCCAATGTGACCTTTGAGGCTAGATTATAAAAATGCCACATACCTCTGGTCTCCTCTCGTGGGACACCACCGCTTGAATTCAGCTTCCATGCTATGAGGAAGTTCAAAGAAGCAGCCCATGTGGAGATGCTGCAGTTGACAGTCCAAGTGAGGACTGTCAACTGCCAGACATGTAAGTGGAGAAGCCTCCAGATGATCCAAGCTCCAGCCTTTGAGTCTTTCCAGAGGCCTCAGACACCATGGAGAAGAGATGGCTGTCCCTTCTGTGCCTGGGTTAAATTCCTGATTCATAGAATCCCTAATTCTAAGCAAACTTAAATGATTGCTTTATATCTTTAAGGTTTGGGGTTTGTTACATAAGGAATATATGTGTAGTATAATTCTCTTTTAGTAAAATTAAGTAATAAGAGCAAAAATGAAATCTCTGTACATCTATCTATCTATCTATCTACCTATCTACCTATCTATCATCTATCTATCTAAGACATCTATACAGTTGACCTTTGAACACTGCAGGGTGTTGGGGCGCCACTCTACCCACCACACAGTTGAAAATCCAAATACAATTTTTGACTCCCCCAAAGCTTAACTACCTAACTACTAATAGCCTACTGATGACTGGAAACCTTACTGATAACACAGTTGATTAACACATACTTTATATGTTATATATATTTTATATACTATTTTCTTATAATAAGCTAGAGAAAAGAAAATGTTATTAAGAAAATCATAAGGAAGAGAGGCGCCTGGGTGGCTCAGTCAGTTAAGTGTCCGACTCGTGATCTCGGTTCAGGTTATGATCTCACGGTTTGTGAGTTAGAGCCCCATGTCAGGCTCTGAGGTGACAGCATGTTTGGGATTCTCTCTCTCTCCCTCTCTTTGCACCTCCCGCTTGCACATGCACTCCCTCTCTCTCTCTGAAAAGAAAGAAATAAACTTAAAAAAAAAAAAGAAAATCATAAGAAGAGAAGATACATTTATAGTACTGTACTGTATTTACTGAAAAAAATCCATGTATAAGTGGACCAGCATAGTTGAAACCTGTGCTATCCCAGTGTCAACTATATATACAAAAACACCCCTGTACATGACACATAACTACAACAATTGTTATTGTGTTAAAATAAACATAACAAAATTTACTATTTTAACCACTTTTTGGACTTTTTAAAAAATATAATTGACACACATCATTTTAACCATTTTTAAGTGGACAGTTCTACGGCATTACGTATATGCACACTGTTGTGTAATCATCATCACCATTCACCTCCAAAACTTTTCCACCTTCCCAAACTGAAACTGTACCCATTTTAACACTAACTTCCTCCTCCCACCCTCCCTTGGCCCCTGGCAACTGCCCTTCTGCTTTCTGTCTCTATTAGTTTCACTCTTTGAGGCACCTCATACAAGTAGAATCATATAGTATTCGTCCTCTTATGACTGTATTTGTCTTCTTATGACTGGCTTACATCGCTTAGCATAATGTCTTACAGGTTCAACCATACTGTAGCATGTGTCAGTAGTTCCTTTCTTTTTAAGGGTGAATAATACTCCGTTGTATGTGTATACCACAATTTATCCACTCCTTTGTCAATGGACACTTGGGGTTGCTTCCACCCAAGTGTTGTAAACAATGCCATTGTAGCGTAACGTACAGACTTGTCGAATCACTGTTGTACACCTGACACTAAGGTAACACTGTGTATCAGCTACGCTTCAATTAAAAAAAAAATAACGCAATAGTAAATAATGTTGCTATGAACATAGGTGTGCAAATATCTGTTCAAATCCCTGTTTTCAACTCTTTTGGTTATATTCCCAGAAGTAGAATCTGGGGAACATATGGTAATTGTTTTACATTTTTTGAGGAAGTACCATACTGTTTTTCATAGTGACTGTACTGTTTTACATTCCCACCAGCAGTACCTAATAGTTCCAATTTCTCCACATCTTAAACAATACTTGCTATTTTGGAATTTTGTTTTTTATTTTTTTATAACAGCCACCCTAGTAGGTGTAAAGTGGTATCTTATTGTGAGATCTCATTTTAAGCATTTTTTAAAATGTTTATTTTTGAGAGAGAGAGAGAGAGAGAGTACGAGTGGCAAGGGGCAGAGAGACAGGGAGACAGAGAGTCCCAAGCAGGCTCTATGCTGTCAGCACAGAGCCCGATGGGGCTTGAACTCACAAGTTGAAATCCTGACTTGAGCTGAAATCAGGAGCCGGATGCTTAACTGACTGAGCCACCCGAGCGTCCCATGAGATCTTATTTTCATTTTCATTTCCCTAATTATTATTAATGTTGAGTATCTTTTCATGCGCTTACCGGTCATTTGTATATTTTCTTTGCAGAAATAGCTATTTAAGTTCTTTGCCCATTTTTAAATTGGGGTTTCTGTTTGTATATAATCTTTTAACTGTATATATCCATGAACAAGGCAGAGGCAGAGAAAAACAGCCAACAGTGTTACCTCAGAGAGTGTGTGCTGGGAATAAGGAGACCAGGAAAAGTGAGTCCTCTTTGCCTTTTATGTCGTGTATTGCCATTGTTTTTCACTTGTCACCAACATGTGTCATTAATTGAATAAAGAAAAAAATTAAAGAAATGATCAATACAATGTCATTTTGCTTAAGTATCTTAAAATATCTGACTTGAGGTTTTTTGGTTTTTTCTTAAAGAGTACAGCCAAGAAAATGAAAGTCTTGAGCTGACCCTCGAAGCAAATTTCATAGGTAGTATTTCAATAATGAGAAGAAAACTTCATTGTTCTCGCTGAAGATCCTTGGCCTGCCTTTCCCCTTCTCTCCCCTCCTCCCTTCTGGAAAGAGCTTAGACTAAGAGAAGAGCCTGTCTCTCTTTAAAGAGAGTATTTGTTTCCATGGTAACTTGCCTTCTTCATCTTCAGAGTTGTAAACTGGGAAATTCTATTACAGGCTTACCCAGACAGTTGCTTTTGAAATGGTGTCTGATATTAGCTATTTGTTTCATTCACCTTTGCTGCTCAGGAATCTTTTGAATTTGGTGATTCTGTTTCTATCAAATGAAGGAAGTAAAATAAAGCAATATGAGCTGATTATAATCGGTCTGATTGGGCCTGCTGTGCATTGTCGTCAGGAACTGTCTGTCGCTGGCTGTGTTGGTGACTATGTGATGTGTGAGGCCCAGGCCCACCTCCGCACTGATGCCCGCCAGTGGAGCCCAGCACACAGAGCTGCTTGGGGATGCCCTGCAAGGTCAGCTGGAGAAGAAACAGAAACTACCTCTGTGGTGAAAAAATGATGTCTTGTTAATGGATTTCATGTCTTATCTATGAGATTCTGATATGGGCAGGTGGAGTTATTACACTCCTGCTGTGAAAGCAACTGTAGTTCAAATAGGTGCAAATAAAGCCAGTAACCAAATTATCTGAGGCTGGTGATTTTCATTTCTGTAGTAGCACCTATGCTTGGAAAGCTTCAATTATTGACTCTTGGAATAGAAGGTTTTTAAGGTTTATAGTCCACTGTGATTGCTATGCATGAAATCTATATGGTTTTTAATCTTTCTGAACCCTCAAACAAATGACATGTAAATCAGTTTACAGACAGAAAATCTCTTGAAAGCACCTTTTCTACTCAGGAAACTCAGCTACTTTATTTCATAGGAAAGCAACTTCATGAGATGATACTGGAAAAATGACATTCTATTGGTTTTCCTTTCTTTAAAAAAGCTAATTGCTAATCAACAGTTTACCTCCAGCTTCTAAACAGAGTTCTTAGGTGACATATCAGTATTTAAAAATATTTAGATTGGGATGATGAAAAAGTTCTGGAAATGGAACGTTGTAAAACAATGCAAATGTACTTAATGCTACTGAACTGTACGCTTAAAAATGGTAAAATGGTTAAAATGGCAAACTTCATGTCATGTGTATTTACCACAGTGAAAATAGTATTTAGAATTTTCCAATTGGAAAATACAAAAGTTTTTGCAATTGCTAAAGAGAAGTACATTAAAACACAATTATCTGAGTCTTAGACTCCTAGCTTTTTTTACCAACTTTTTTGATTCATAATTCAAAAATTAAAAAAATGTATATATTTAAGGTGTACAACTTGAGGTTTTAATACATGTGTATATTGTGAAATGATCACCACAATCAAACTAATTTTTTTAAGTATTAATAATGTCTTTTCCTTTTATAAAATAATGTTTATTTTTGAGACAGAGAGAGAGAGAGAATGAATGAGGGAGGGGCACAGAGAGAGGGAGACAAAAGATCAGAAGTGGGCTGTGCACTGACAGTAGAGAGTCCGACGCAGGACTCGAACTCAGGAGCCATGAGATCATGACCTGAGCTGGAAGTTCGATGCTTAATGGACTGAGCCACCCAGGCGCCCCAAGCTAATTAAGATATCTATCATCACATAGTTGTCATCTTCTTTTTGTGTGTGTGTTGGGTGTGGTAAGAACTCTTAAGAACTACCCTCTTCACAAGTTTTAAGTATACAATACATATTCTTAACTACAGTCACCATGCTGTACATTATTAGATCTCCAGAATTTACTCATCTTGCCTGAAAGTTGTACCTTTTGACTAACGTCTCTTTATTTTCCCCATCTCCCTTAAGGCCCTGGCAACAACCATCCTACTTTCTTTTTCTGTGAGTTTGACTATTTTAGATTCCACGTGTAAATGAGATGATGAAGTATTTGTCTGTGTCTGGCTTATTTTGCTTAGCATTATGTCCTTCAGGTTCATCCATGTTGTTGCAAATGGCAGAATTTCCTTCTTTTTCAAGGCCAAATAATATTCTATTGTACACACTCTCTCTCTTTCCCTTTCTCTCTCTCCACATTTTCTTTGTTCATTCAGTTGTTGACATTTAGGTGTTTCCATGCTTTGGTTACTGTGAATAGCCAAATATCTGTGGGAGTACAGATATCTTTTTGAGATTTGGGCTCCTCACTTTCTAGGAAGCTTTCCTTCATCCTTAAAGTCAGACTCCTCAGAAAATTCCAAATTTCAGTTTCTTTCATCATTTTCAGTTCTGAAGCATTTAAAATGCTTTCATTTGCCCATGAAAGGTGATAAAAGTACTATGTTCAGTAGCCCCTACCCCTACAGACATATTTGTACTACTCTGTTCCCAACTCATGCCTTGGAGGAGTCTGCTGTCTCATAAGGATCATCAAAGGACATAAACGATCCCAGAATTGCAAGGGATCTCTGTGGCCACCTCAACTGCTGTCCTGCCAAAGTAGGCTTTCCTCTCCGGCATCTCTGACAGGTGGACAGTTTTTGCCTACTTCCAGTGATGAACAGCTCTTCACCTCATAGGCTGCCCACTCTACCTTTGATCAGTCTCACTTACCACACGGTTGGTGGATAGTTTGTCTTGGCCCTGTGTCAGGCACTGGAGACACCAAAGGGAACAACATGAATGTGGTCCTGCTCTCATAAAATTTACATTAGAATGTTTTTCTGTCGTTTAGGCTGAAATCTTGTTCCTTTACCTGAAGGTCACTTGCTCTAATTATGTCTGCAGTCATAAAGAGTGCATGATGCCACTAGTGAGGGCCTGCCATGGGCAGCCCAGTGCCAAGAGCCCTGGTGGCTTCATTTCTTTTACTCTTCACAGAAATCCTATGAAGCAGAGACCATCACTGTGTCCATTTTGCCACTGAAGAAACTAAGACTTAAATGGTTATGTATCTTGGGGCGCCTGGGTGGTTAGTCAAGCATTCGGCTTCTGATATCAGCTTAGGTCATGATCTAGCAGTCGTGAGATTGAGCCCCACATCAGGCTCTGTTCAGCACAGAGCCTGCTTGGGATTCTCTCTCCTCCTTTCTCTCTCTCCCTCTCTCTGCCCTTCCTCTCAAAATAAATAAATAAATAAAAGTTATGTATCTTGCCTCACTAAGGTCATACGGTTACTATCTGTTTCTGCATTTGTATTCACTCATGCATTTATCAAACACTGGTTGGGAATCTACTGTGCAACTACCTGGCAGTGGAGAAAAACTTGGTGGTAGCTGTCCTAAAGAACTCATGGACAGGGGTGCCTGGGTGGCTCAATCGGTTGAGTGTCTGACTTATGCGCAGGTCATGATCTCGCTGTCCATGAGTTCAGGCCCCGCGTTGGGCTCTGTGTTGACAGCTCGGAGCCTGGAGCCTGTTTCAGATTCTGTGTCTCCCTCTCTCTCTCCCTCTCCCCCGCTCATGCTCTGTCTCTCTCTGTCTCTCTCTCTCTGTAAAAGATAAATAAACATTAAAAAATTTTTTTAAAGAACTCACGGACAAATGGGGGAAGATATCAAGCAAATGAACAGGTATAATGCAGTGCACTGGGCTGTGCTCTGGTGGTGATGACAACTTGGAGGAAGGTCTCTCATTGAGTCTATGGGTCCAATCAGGCTCCTGATCAATGCAGCCAGCCCCTGCTGGTTTCTGTCACACATCTGGCCCTCCAATCCACCCATCACCTGTAACCTGAGTGATCTGTTCAAACCGTGAATCATTTTTGTCATATTCACTCATTTCTTTGTTCAGCGGACAAATATTTTTGAGTGCATACTTTGTTAGCTTCTGGTAAATAAATCAGATATGGTCAGCACATTTACAGAGTTTGTAAGGTAGGTAAGAAAAGGATATAGGCAGATGAATAGGATTATTAAAAACAAAACCAAACCATACAATCATGGAGGGAAACAGTTTAACAGTTTCTCAAAAAGTTAAGCATAAAATTACCATATGACCAGCAAGTCCACTCCTAGGTATATACACCCAAAGGAATTGAAAACAGGTACTCAAATACCTGTATACAAGTGTCCATAGCAGCATTATTCACAATAGCCAAAAATTGGAAACCCAAATGTCCATCAGTGGAAGAATGGAGAAAGAAAACATGGTAGTATCTATACAATGGAAATTTACTTAATCATGTAGGAGCTGAACAGAAGCTAGGCACAAAATATTACATATCATACAATTCTTTTTATATGAAATATCGAGAATAGGTAAATCCATACAGACAGAAAACAGATTGATGGTTGCCTGCAGCCACGAGTTGGGAAGAATAGAGAATGATAATGGTACAGGGTTTTCTTTTGGGATGATGAAAATGTTTTGAAACTAGACAGAGGTGGTGGTTGCACAACACTGAATGTAGCAAATGCCACTGAATTATATACTTTAAAATTGTTAATTTTCTGTTCTGTGAATTCCACCTAAAAAAAAAAAAAACAAAAACCCCCAAAACCCCAGAAAAACGTAACAAAGGAGCCTACTGGGATCAAGGAAGGATTCTCCCAGGAAGCACAGTTTAAGCTGAGACCTAAAGGTCCCAGCTGAGCAAGAGTTAGCTGGGAGCAGGTTGTTGAGAACATGCCACTGGCAAGAAGTGGGTGTGGATGGAGCTGAAGGGGAAAACAGTGGCCAGATGAGGTAAGGATTTGTAGGCCTATAAGTGTCTCAGATCTTATCGTAAATGCCATGGGAAATCTACTGAAGAGTTTTAAGCCAGGGACAGTTACAGTAGTCTACATGTTATGACTTTTGATTTCTGCAGGAATGGATGGCAGGGGAATACGAGGAAAGCAGGGATGTAGGAAGAATGCAACGCAAAACAGTGACTTGGACGAAGGCTCCCTGGGGCTGCCAATTGGTCCATATCCCCCCAGGGACATACCTGTCACCATGACCTTGACCCTTCTCAGTTTCTCTGGCCCACCTCACCCTGTCCACCTCACAGCCTCTGCTCCAGCCCTAAGGAAGGACCCTTGGTCTTGAACCTCAGGAGTTCAAGAGGTACTGTAGTCTAAGGGTTGCCTGGGTGGCTCAGGTCATGATGTCACGGTTCATGGATTTGAGCCCTGCCTGCATCGGGCTCTGTGCCCATGGCTCAGAGCCCAGAGCCTGCTGTGGATTCTGTGTCTCCCTCTCTCTTTGCCCCTCCCCTGCTCGTTCTCTCTCTTTCAAAAATAAATAAACATTAAAAAAAAAAAAGAGGTACCACAGTCTCTTTCACTTGAGGCCACTGAACATTGTGCTTCTATTCTGAAACATTTCCCCGTAATATTTGCTTGGCCAACTTCTCTCCAACCTTCAGTATTCAGCCAAGGCATCCCTTCTCTCCAGATGTGGTTCTGGCCCCAGGCTACTATATATAGGGCCCCCCTTCAGAATTCCCTTTAGTACTCTGACCTAATTCTATGATGGCACATATCACAATGGGTGGCAGTTGCCTATTTTATCCCTTTGTTTTTTTTCCATTAACTTATGCATGCCTTAAGGCAGAGACTCATTTGTCCTGATGCCTCGCATCATACACTAGGATAGATGAATTCTTTCACGAGAAAGGAGTCAGCACTCAAGATGGCTCCCCTCGAGGTCTCCTTTGAGTTTTCGGTTAACATCATTCCTTTTTCTCTCTGAAAATCTCCATTCCCACCCTCCCCACAGATACTATCCCTTGTTGAAATGCTTCTTTCCATTTTTCAGAATATCTACATTCTTATACAATATTAATCATAGTTCCACAGACTTCTCAATGGTGAACAAGCCTCTCACCGTTGCTTTTGTTCATAGAGAGCACAGAATCGAAAATGCTGACATATTTTTCAGTAGGAAATTTTTCAGCATGAAAATTTTTCATATTTTCCTTCCTTTTTCACGACACTTCTAGCTCTTTAATCTGAACACTAGCAATTCACAAATAACTTATTTTTAAGTAAAGATGTATTATTCTAATGGACATTTCACCCTCATTTTGCAAGTACTGGTCAAGTTTTTACTCTTGAGAATCCAATTTTTAGAAAATAATGCACCTGGGTGGCTCAGTTGGTTAAGTATCTGACTCTCGATTTTGGCTTAGATATTGATCTCATGGTCATGAGATTAAGCCCCGCATTAGGCTCTGCACTGGGCATGGAGCCTGCTTAAGATTCTCTCTCTCTGGGGGTGCCTGGGTGCCTCAGTTGGTTGAGCATCTGATTTCAGCTCAGGTCATGATCTCATGGTTCATGAGTTTGAACCCCGCATTGGGCTCTCTGCTGTCAGCACAGGGCCCACTTAGGATCCTCAATCCCCTTCTCTCTCTGCCCCTTCCCCACCCATCCTCCCTCCCCCTCCTCTCTCTCAAAAATAAATATTAAAAAAAATTCTCTCTTCCTCTGCCCCTCCCCCTCTCATGCACGCGATCTCTCTCTCTCTCTCAAAATAAAAATAAAATATATTCATTTCAGTGTTACTCAGGACCTTATACGTTTCCTGAAAACATTCACCTATTATATCCCTGAGTGATGTTCAGACTTCGGCATAATGTTAAGAGCCCAAGCTGCTTATACTGAGTTCCACCTCTGCCATGCTCTAGCTACCGAACCTCAAGCAAATTATTTCACCTCCCCATGCTTTTGTGCCCTCATCTGTAAACTGGGGATAATAATGGTACCTACCTTAGAGGTTTTGTGAATATTGGACAAGTTAACGCTTATAATACACTCGGAATAGTGGCTGGAATTTGCAGCAGCAACAAATACCTTCTAAGGAAGGGAAAACAGAACAGGAGTTGCTGTGCATACTACAACAGCTGAGAGAGATCTCCTGTCTGCACAGCTCCACCTGCTTCTTTCTGCTTTATGTGCAGAGTAGGGACAGGCTGGAGGTACCTGCCTGGGTGGTGAACTCCAGCAATACACCCCACTGTGAAACACATCTTTCTAAAGCCACAACAGCCTTAGGGACCTTGGTCTGGTTGTCATGGTAACTTCCCACTTATCAAACTGATAAAAAAAAAAAAAAGCATTCTTTTGAATGCCTAGACTGAATCATCCCCTACCGAAAGAAAGAGAAACAACATTCTTGATAGCATAGCTTTAACTTAATTTTCATATTAAAGACTTAATTGATAAGAAAAAGCTAGACAGTCTGAGGTCTAAATCTAAGCTAAATCTAAGACAGTCTGAGGAAAACTTAAAAAATGGAAAATACTTCTTCGCTTTTTTCTTTAGCTAAGCAAAATCAACATGACTGAACCATTGCTACTTTTTGACTCTAACAACTTTCTGATTAACCTTTAGTGAGCATTTATGCCCCGTTTGCCTCAAAAAGTAGAAGCAGTTTTTAATTCTATAAGAATAAAAGGGAATTAAATACGGGATTAAAGAATATAAGAATAAGAATCCCTTATAAGAATAAGGGATTAAAATCCAGACTAGCAACCATGTAGAGGATGTAGATGGCCTAGATGTCATCTACTTGGCACATGTGTTACTCAGGGGACAAGATATGGAGGCAGACACCTCCTTGGGGTTGGGCAAGGATTGAGAAAGGAAGGATCAGCAAACTCCACTAAAGGTCAGGAAGGTGGTTCAGCCAGGCAGGTGGAGCTTGGTGCCCAGTAGAAGGTAACTGGCCATTCAGGAAAGCAGCTGACCTTGGAAAGTTCTAGCAGGGTATCATGGGCTACAGTATGGAACACCTGGCAAGAGACCATATTTGGATGCCAGATAGGCAGGGAATTGGACACCTTGAGTTGGATCAGTTGCTAACATTATTTGATGGTGGTGTTGACGGAATTAGGGCCTACAATCGGCAAGATCAAGGCAGGACTCCAGTCCTAAAGGGAAGCTGTTATCCTATCAGGGCATAAGCTCAGAGCCAGATGGGCAGTAAGGGGAAACCTTATGTTGAGTCCCTGAGTGGCCCACAGTCCCAGTGTGTGGACAGGACTGAGCCAAGTCACATGGAGGATCATGGCAGAGATACAGTAGTAGGAAGAGGCTCTCCCTGACTGGTGGTATCAGTTAGGCATACTATCTGCTCCAAGTGGCTGGAAATCCAAGTTGCTGTGGCTTGCTGCATCGGGACATTTACTAATTAACAAGAAGTCTGGAGAGTGTGATCTCAGGGCTGATGGGGCAGCTCATCAAGGTCATTCCCATCCTTTGCTCCATCACCCTTACAGGTGGGCTTTTTGTCACCATCATCACATGATGGCTCTATGTATGTATTAGGTCCTCACAGTGTCCTAAGCAGGAAGGACAGATGGGAGCAAAAGTCTGTCTGAAAAAAGAAGTCTGAAAAAAGACTTTTTCAGGAGCCCCTCAGCAGTCTTCTGCCCACTGGCCCCATATAGGTGACTCAGCCAACCCAACCTGTAAAGGCAGCTCAAAATGCAAATCTCTTGTTTCCAGCTGCCACAGAGGCAAGGGAGAGGGCTGGTAAAGATGGGAATCTTTTTTACATAAATCTTCCTTTTAAATCTTTTTCTTCCTTCCATTTCCCCTTAATTTGAGCAGCACCCTAGATGCCCCTTCCCTCTCCCTTGTCAGAAGAATATCAAATTGCTTTGACTCCTTTTAGGAAAAAATGGTGTTGATTTCTTATGGACAGTTCATCCCTCTGAGACTGACCAATCCTTATTCTTTAGGGTCAGGTGTTAGAACATGTGAGCCTTGCACCACAACTTGTAGCCCACAGTGAGGTGCGGCACGAACAGCTGGACAGATGGCAGCCCAAGAGAATACTACCCTACATTCTTTGTCTTGGACAACTGCCAGACTCTCATGGGCCAAGGAGAGTCAATTTCAGGCCGTTGAGTTTTTGACTTCTTCCCCTCAGCCCAGTCTATGTCCTTGGACAGAAAAGGCCTAAGCATATAACAATTAAAAAAAAAAAAAAAAAAAAAGTATGTAACTAAAAGATGAGTTCTCCCAGAGTAAAATGTTCCAGAAAACAGTTGAGCAAGAAGACCATTATAGGGTCTTCTGACCTGGAGGTGTCAGCCTTCCGAGGATGAACATACTACAGAACTGGGTATATCTTGGGGAGAAATGTAGAGGCCACTGGGCAGCTAGACTGGAATAAAGACATAGACATATCCTATTCATGAATCAGAAGTTTTACTTCACTTGTGCCTCTTCTAAAGAAGTTGCTGGATGACATAGCATAGCCACAGGATGACAGCTCAGAACTGGCCTGGAGAGCACCAAGTTTGTATGGGAGCTCAGGGAATTGTACTGGGTGTCTACAGAATGATGGCTTCAGAGAGTAAATAGATCTGCAACTGTTTGAGAATATGAAAAATTAATAGGTGTGGGTGATGAATCTGTTGGAGCATTCATTTTTAAAGGTGATAAATCTAGCTCTTCCTTGGCATTGCCTGTGGAGGTGGCAACCATCTCCTACTTGGTATCACGGCTGCCCTCAGACCTCTGGTGAAGTACTAGGTCATTAAAAAGAGGACCAAGAAGTTCATCTGGCACCAGACTGATCAGAATGAAGCACAACTGGTGGAAACCCAGAGGCATGTGGGTGTGCATAGGGTGTGCAGAAAAATCAAGGGCCAGATCTTGATGCCCAGCATTGGTTAGGGGAGCAACAGGAAAACAAATAACATGCTGCCCAGTGGCTTCTGTAAGTTCCTAGTGTTAGAAATAAGCCCATCAACCCAATCAAAGGAGGGACGCAGAGTCTCGGAGCACAGTGAAGTGAGGCTTTAATCAACATTCTTGCAAGAGCAGGTGTCTAACAGGCACACTTGGGCCAGTTATAGCAGACAATTTATTTCTTAGCCTGAGTCCCTCCCCTGGTTCCTCATTGGCTGAGTACTACAGAGGTTACAGCCTTACCCTGATGTCATCTATGTCCACATAAGGCAAAAAGTAGTCTGATTAGAACAAATGCACATTCCCGGAGGTGATGCAGAGACTTTCAGTCTCTCCTCCCTTTGTTCTCTGGCACATGCTTATTGCAAAGCCCATGAAAAGAAGCCCGCAAAACAGAGAGGGAAAGAATAAGGAAGTGTCTTAGAGTTTGGGACTCCATTGTGGCCGGGGGTTCATACATATTTCCAATAGGTTGTTAAACCTGTTGTTAATTAGACAGCACAGCTTTTGGTATTTCTGAAAATGAATCATCTCCCCTACTTCTCACACTAGTCCATAATGTGAGGGAGCTTGAAGCGCTGCTGATGTGCAACAAATCTCACTGTGCAGATTGCTCACCATGTCTCCCCCCAGAACTGCAAAGCCATTGTGGAAAGAGCAGCTCAGCTGGCCCTCAGAGTCACCAGTCCCTATGCCGGGCTGTGCAGCAAAGAAAATGAACAGACAGCTTATGTGCATGTTGTATTTGTGTTAATAAAACCATAAAACTACCAAAAAAAAAAAAAAAGTGATCATCTATCGACAAATGAAAAAAAGTACTAGGAGAAACAAATGGTTTTAAGAGAAAGGCAATATAATTACAGTCAGACCTTACTTGGCTTAGTTGTGAACACTAGTTATATAGTCATAATGCAATACTGAGTGATTTGATCCAAAATTGATCTAACTATATTGGGATGAAAGGGTAGGGGAAATGGGAGAGGTGTGCATAAATTGGTTAAATCCTCCACTACAATATGAAGTCGAAATTTTGGTGTGCAGAATTCAAAAGTAAATAGCAGTATAAACATATTTACAAGCATGGGGTTGTTAAAAAAGAAACAGACCCCAAAGGGAGTCACCTGTGCTAAGCCCCATTTCAGCATAATGGGTTAATACCTAACCTAACTGTGGTTGTTGTCTCTCCCAGGAGTGGAATTTGGAACCAATCTGTCAGAAATTCCTGGTCAACACTAGGGAGTTAATCTGCATAATAGACTCCTGCCCTTCCCCCTAGGGAAAGTGACGTTGCCTGAAATAACCCTTTTTTAAAAATGACTTCCTTGTCCATACCCCCTTCTGGCTATAAAAGCCTTAAATTTTGTAGAGCTCCTCAAAGCTCCTTTCTACTTGCTAGATGTGATGTTGCTCAATTCATGAATTGCTGAATAAAGCCAATTAGATCTTCAAATCTACTCAGCTGAAAATGGATTTTAACAAGGTAAATAGACTGATAGTGAGAGGTGGGGCAAAAGTTGCTCATTTTGCTGGAAGATAAATTTGATTTTGAAACTAGGTGCACATATTACCTTAAAAAATTAAAATCCATCTGTAAAATGCATTTAAAAAGTCAGGCAAATTGTTAATTACTTGCTGAGGTGTATTCTGCTTCTTTGCTCTTGAAGCTCGCACCACCCCCTCCCCAACCTGTGGTCAGGCCACCATGGATGTGCTATACAATCAAGACCCTTAATGAGCTGACCCAGCAGGCAGAAATGGAGGAGGCGTCAGCATTTCAGGGCTTGTTTGGCCCTCTAGTTAAGCCGAGCTGAGTTCTGAGGAGTTTTAATTAAGCTCAAATTGGGAATGAAGGAAGGGGAGGAATTGGGAGAAGAGGGGGAAACTCCATGCCTTGTTCCAGCTTGCCTTGTCATACATTATTGCTTACATAGCAACGATCAGCCCTACTCAGCTACCACCAGGGAAATTATCATATGTAAATAAGAAACTCGAGATTACAAAAGGTCCTTGAATGCTCAAAGTGATTAGTGTTCAACTTAATCTTCAGGGATTACAATTTATGCCAAGTTAATAACTGAAAGGATATTCTGTAAATGACTCATTTAGTCATAGTGCACACTTACGGTTTTACACAAATAATCACTACAATTTATGATGATTAGAGTATTAAGTTCAATTTCCACTTATGTTTGGAGGCAGCTGTTTCTCCTGGCGTCCCTCAGGTTTAATACAGCAAGACTTACAAGGGGTCATATGCTGTATCTGGGAATGCTACCCTGCCATTTTATCGGAGACAGACTCTTTCCATCATGCTGGTCTTGCAAGCACATTCCTTGTGCAGAGCAGCAGTGATTTGGCCCAAATCCAGGACTCTCCCTACAGTCTTAAGAGATCTTCATTGGGAAGCCTGAGTTTTACATCTGTTCACAGAACATTTACTGATTCCTAAATCAAGGTAACATTTTTAAAAGGACTATGAAGAATTTCTGTTAACATTGTTATTACTGTAAGCGAGAGGACTTAGAATCTTTCCAGAAGTGAGGAATCTACAAATACACATTCAATTCTATTTCCCCTCCCAATATTTTGATTCATTCTTCCTTATCATCAACACCTTGGGTCCATGTACTAGAAGAAAGGAATTTGCCCTAGTGGAGAAAGGAGTAGGTAACATTAATAATACCGAGGGTAAAGGCATTTAAAATCTGGCCTAGGCCATCCTGTGTATGGAAAGCAGGGCCAGCACCAGAGTCTGCCTCCCAGATCTTTTTCCTCCAGGGAATTGCTATTCCTTCACATAGTCAGCTATAACCCTCTCATTTTCAGGCTTGAAAGCGAAGCACATCTGATGACTGCACTTCCTTCCTAGCATCTGGGAGCAATCTGATGAATGCTGATACGGGAGAAAGCAGAAATGTACTTGTTACCATTACATCTACATTACATCCTACAGAATAGGATACCTATCTTGGAATTACAAATAATAAAAACTGGAGATTGTCATGTCAGTGAATAGTATGACCTTGTTCTCACTACTATGGTTCTCTTCGCTCCATTTCTTTATATATTAAAAAAAAAAAATCACTGAAAAAGCGAGATGGCTATTCACCAAAGTTAAGAAGTGTATCCATGTTTTCTTGAAATCAGTTTGTAGAGGAGTCTTATGAGATGAAATGCCACATTTTAATGGATAATAAAATGCCCCATTCCTAACAGCCAGTAGAATAAGAGAATTTGGAAGAAAAGTGGTAAAGGAAATCTTTTAAGGAACAAATATTTAATACTTCTAAGTCCCATTTGACTATTTTTAAGTATAAAATAAAACATTTCCCCCCAAATAACCAAAGCACTGTGTCTGAGTAGGGGTAAATTTTATTCTTTCATTTTAATGAACCTGCCTCTTGCTCATACATGGGCTGCAACAGACTACTTTTGCATTGCGGACCAACCACCTACACATTTGTCACTGTGACAGGTTGTTATTTAAGGGAAATGGCAGGTTGTTCAGCTCCCAAACAGTTTTAAGGGACAATTATAGCAATGTTTAAACATTTCAGGCAGCAAAACTGGCTCAGGTACTAGCCTGTTTAGGCAAAGAAAACTGTAAAAGCAGATTTCCTGTATTTTTCGATATATCAACCTACACGAAGGGTACGTGCATTCTGCTGTTTTAAGATAGTCACTTATGTTAGCAGCATGTAGTTCTAACCGTGATAGTTGGCATGGCTAGTATAGGAAAAAGTAGACTCATCTGATGCTTCCTAAGTGTGAGAATAAATGAAAATAGCTTTAAAACTAAGGTATTTCTCTGCAGTATTTTCTCTGGTCTTTTGTCACATCCCCAAGTGGTTGACAAGTATCATCCACTGGCGGGGCTTGAAGGACAGCAGGAAACTCCCCCTTTACCACTTAAAGGGAGAGTAAGCAAAGTTAAAGGCCATTTCATTGCTAGTAAAGATATGTGCTCATGAAAAGGAACCAGCTCCTTTGGTTCCTGGTTTCAGAGTCTGATCACATAGGCACAAAGGTGCTTTATCTATGCAAATTTTTTTGTCTACACCTGTATTCTGTTGATGGAGTCTGCTCCATCAACTCTATAACTCTATAAGCTGAGTGTCTCAGTGGCAGGCAGAGATTGGGATTTATTCCTCATTGATTTATGAATTTGTCTTCATTTCTTTCTCCCAAGGGAGACAATACACCATCCTGAAGCTTTCCTCATGTGCTTCAAACCAAAAACCTTATTGGGGTGCAGAGAGATTTATGATTCATTATACATGTGGCTGCAGAAGTACTCTGAGAAACTGCCAGTTGTAATTTGTTCTCTTCTAGATGGTTATAGACCAATTCATTATACTGTGCTTTTTTTAATATTTTCCTTCCTTCCCTCTTCATTTATTAGACTTTTTATCACTATTTATAGACTGTGGTAATCACAGAAGATCAATTAAAAAAGAAAAGAATATTCTTGATTATCTAAAAATAATTATCTTTGCAGGCTTTCCTCAGGTTGGTTACCTTATATATGCTATAAATGCTTATGAATACACTTTATGAAGCCCTATAATTATCTGATACAACTACTTTTAAAAGTATTATAATTTAAGGGGATCCAGAGTGGCTCAGTTGGTTAAACATCCGACTCTTCATATCAGCTCAGGCCATGGTCTTACAGTTCGTGGGATCCAGCTTGCACTGGGCTCTGTGCTGACAGCACAGACCCTGCTTGGGATTCGCTCTCTCCCTTTCTGCCACTCCTGGGGTTGCTCGCGCTCTCTCTCAAAATAAATAAACACTAAAAAAAAAAAAAAAAAAAAAAAAAAAGTGTTAGAGAGGCACCTGGGTGGCTCAGTCAGTTGAGCTTCCAACTTTGGCTCAGGCCATGATCTCACGGTTCAGGAGTTTGAGCCCTGAATCGTATTCTCTGCTGTCAGCATGGAGCTGGCTTAGGATCATCTGTCCCCCATTTTCTCTGCACCTCCCTTGCTTGCTCTCTTTCTCTCAAAAATAAACAAACATTAAAAAAAAAGATTGGATTAACCTTAATATTAAAAAATTTAAAAATGAGGTATAATTCAAAACATTTAAAAAATGTAAATCTGGGATGGAGAACCATCTATCATGCTAATGGTCAACAAAAGAAAGCCAGAGTAGCCATACTTATATCAGACAATCTAGACTTTAAAATAAAGACTGTATCAAGAGATGCAGAAGGGCATTATGTCATAATCAAGGGGTCTATCCACCAAGAAGACCTAACAATTGTAAACATTTATGCGCCAAATGTGGAAACACCCAAATATATAAATCAATTAATCACAAACATAAAGAAACTCACTGATAGTAATACCATAATAGTAGGAGACTTCAACACTCCACTCACAGCAATGGACAGATCATCTAATCAAAAAATCAACAAGGAGACAATGGCTTTGAATGACACACTGGACCAGATGGACTTAACGGATATATTCAGAACATTTCATCCTAAAGCGGCAGAATATACATTCTTCTCCAGGGCACATGGAATGTTCTCCAGAATAGACCATATACTGGGACACAAATCAGCCCTAAGTAAGTACAAAAAGATCGAGAACATACCATGCATATGTTCAGACCATAACGCTATGAAACTCGAAATCAACCACAAGAAAAAATTTGGAAAGGTAACAAATACTTGGAGACTGAAGAACATCCTACGAAAGAATGAATGGGCTAACCAAGTAGTTAAAGAGGAAATTGAAAAGTATATGGAAATCAATGAAAATGATAACACCACAACCCAAAACCTCTGGGATGCAGCAAAGGTGGTCATAAGAGGAAAGTATAAAGCAATCCAGTCCTTCCTAAAGAAGGAAGAAAGATCTGACACACGACCTAACCTTACACCTTAAGGAGCGGGAAAAAGAACAGCAAATAAAACCCAAAATCAGCAGAAGACAGGAATAATAAAGATTAGAGGCGAAATCAATGCTACCAAAACCAAAATAAACAGTGGAAGATCAATGAAACCAGGAGCTGGTTCTTTGAAAGAATTAACAAAATTGATACACCATTAGCCAGTTTGATCAAAAAGAAAAAGGAAAGGACCCAAATAAATAAAATCAAGAATGAAAGAGATCACAACCAACACAGCAGACATAAAAACAATAATAAGACAATATTATGAGCAATTATATGCCAATAAAATGGGCAATCTGGAAGAAATGGACAAATTCCTGGAAACATATACACTACCAAAACTGAAACAGGAAGAAATAGAAAATTTGAACAGACCCATAACCAGTAAGGAAATCAAATTAGTAATCAAAAATCTCCCCCAAAACAAGAGTCCAGGGCCAGATGGCTTTCCAGGGGAATTCTACCAAACATTTAAGAGTTAACTCTTATTCTCTTGAAACTGTTCCAAAAAATAGAAACGGAAGGAAAACTTCCTCTTTCTATGAAGCCAGTATTACCTTGATTCTGAAACCAGAGACCCCACTAAAAAGGAGGACTATAGACCAATTTCCCTGATGAACATGGATGCAAAAACACTCAACAAGATACCAGCCAACCGGATCCAACAATACATTAAAAAAATTATTCACCATGACCAAGTGGGATTTATACCTGGGATGCAGGGCTGGTTCAATATCCGCAAAACAATTAAGGTGATTCATCACATCAATAAAAGAAAGGATAAGAACCATATGATCTTCTCAATAGATGCAGAGAAAGCATTTGACAAAATACAGCATCCTTTCTTGATAAAAACCTTCAAGGAGGGATAGAAGGAGCATACCTCAAGATCATAAAAACCATACATGAACGACCCAACACTAATATCATCCTCAATGGGGAAAAAATGAGAGCTTTCCCCCTAAGGTCAGGAACAAGACAGGGATGTCCACTCTTGCCACTGTTATTCAACACAGTACTGGAAGTCTTAGCCTCTGCAATCAGAAAACACAAAGAAATAAAAGGATGCTAATCGGCCAGGAGGAGGTCAAACTTTCACTCTTTGCATATGACATGATACTCTACAGTATTTCACCAAAAAACTTCTAGAATTCATCCATGAATTCAGCAAAGTTGCAGGATACAAAATCAATGCACAGAAATCAGTTGCATTCCTATACACCAACAATGAAGTGACAGAAAGAGAAATCAAGGAATTGATCTAATTTACAGTTGCACAAAAAACCATAAAATACCTAGGAATAAATCTAACCAAAGAGGTGAAAAATCTATACACTGAAAACTACAGAAAGCTTATGAAAGAAATTGAAGACGACACAAAAAAATGGAAAAAAGATTCCATGCTCCTGGATAGGAAGAACAAATATTGTTAAAATGTCAATATTACCCAAAGCAATCTACATATTTAATGCAATCCCTATCAAAATAACACCACCATTCTTCACAGAGCTAGAAAAAGTAATCCGAAAATTTGTATGGAACCAGAAAAGACCCCAAATAGCCAAAGCAATCTTGAAAAGGAAAATGAAAACAGGAGGCATCACAATCTTGGACTTCAAGCTATACTACAAAGCCCTAATCATCAAGACAGTATGGTACTGGCACAAGAACACTCAGATCAGTGGAACAGAATAGAGAACCCAGAAATGGACCCACAAACGGATGGCCAACTAGTCTTTGACAAAGCAGGAACGAATATCCAATAGAATAAAGACAGTCTCTTCAGCAAGTGGTGCTGGGAAAACTGGACAGTGACATGCAGAAGAAGGAACCTGGACCACTTTCTTACACCATACACAAAAATAAACTCAAAAATGGATGAAAGACCTAAATGTAAGACAGCAAGCCATCACAATACTCGAGGAGAAAGCAGGCAAAAACCTCTTTGATCTTGGACACAGCAACTTTCTTTCTTTTTATCTTTTTTCTTTCTTTCTTTCTTTCTTTCTTTCTTTCTTTCTTTCTTTCTTTCTTTCTTTCTCTTTCTCTCTCTCTCTCTCTCTCTCTCTCTCTCTCTCTCTCTCTCTCTCTTTGGCTGCAGCAACTTCTTACTCAACATGTCTCTGGAGGCAAGGGAAACAAAAGCAAAAATGAACTACTGGGACCTGATCAAAATAAAAAGCTTCTGCACAGCGAAGGAAACAATCAGCAAAACTCAAAGGCAACTGAAAGAATGGGAGAAGATATTTGCAAACAACATATCAGATAAAGGGTTAGTATCCCAAATCTATAAAGAACTTACCAAACTCAACACCCAAAAAGCAAATAATCCAGTGAAGAAATGGGCAAAAGACATGAATAGACACTTCTCCAAAGAAGACATCCAGATGGCCAACATATGAAAAAATGCTCAACTTCACTCATCATAAGGGAAATACAAATCAAAACCACCATGAGATACCACATTACACACCTGTCAGAATGGCTAATATTAACAACTCAGGCAACAACAGATGCTGGCGAGGATGTGGAGAAAGAGGATCTCTTTTGCATTGTTGGTGGGAATGCAAGCTGGTGCAGCCACTCTGGAAAACAGTATGGATGTTCCTCAAAAAACTAAAAATAGAACTATCCTGTGACCCAGCAATTGCACTCTTAGGTATTTATCCAAGGGCTATAGGTGGCTGTTTCGAAGGGACACGTGCACCCTAATGTTTACAGAGGCACTATCAACAATAGCCAAAGTATGGAAAGAGCCCAAATGTCCATCAATGGATGAATGGATAAAGAAAATGTGGTGTGTATACAATGGAGTATTACTTGGCAGTCAAGAAGAATGAAATCTTGCCATTTGCAACTACTTGGATGAAACTGGAGGGTATTATGCTAAGTGAAATTAGTCAGTGAGAGAGAGACAAATATCATATGACTTCATTCATATGAAGACTTAAAGTGAAAACAGATGAATATAAGGGAAGAGAAACAAAAATAATATAAAAACAGGGAGGGTGACAAAACATGAGACTCATAAATATGGAGAACAAACTGAGGGTTACTGGAGGGGGTGTGGACTAAATGGGTAAGTAGCACTAAGGAATCTACTCCTGAAATCATTGTTGCACTATATGCTAACTAATCTGGATGTAAATTAAAAAAAAAAAAAAATGGAAATCACTTTTTTGTAAACCAAGAAATTCTTATTTTTGTTGCAGAATCCTTTAGAAAATACAGACATACAAGGGTGCCTGGGTGGCACAGTTGGTTAAGTGTCTGTTAATTTTGGCTCAAGTCATGATCTCACAGTTTATGAGTTCAAGCCCCACGTCAGGCTCTGTGCTGACAATGCGGAGCCTGGGGTGGGATTCTCTCTCAAAATAAGTAAGTAAACATTAAAGAAATACAGAAATACAAACCACCTGTAATTTCACCCTCCAACAGCAACCAGTGTTCCCATAGACCACTGCATCTTTTAATGCATGACTTCCCAATGTTGTCACTTCTGTCCTTCTTCAAACTTGCTGAGCTTTTTAAATTATAAAGTTATCTATTCTCATTAAACATGTGAAACAACTCACAATTACATAAAAAAGGTAATAATCTGTCCACTGTCATCTACCTTTTCTGGGATCACTACTTGTTAAGAGTATCCTTCATTACTGTTTTCAGTATTCAGATGCATGTCATATTATACACACAGGCTTTTTGTTTCACTTTAATTTTTTTTTTTTTTTCACTCAAACAGCATCATATATATGCTCTTCAGTGTCCTATTTTCATGTAGCCATAGGTCATGGACATTAATCCAGATCCACATATATAGACTTAATTCAGTCTTTTAAAAAAACTACATAGTTCACCATAACTTAATGTTTTCCCTATTAATAGACATTTTTGAGGTTTAGGGTATTTTTTAAATTAAAAAATATATTTGGTCATTATATAGTATTTCAAGTAACTTCCTGGTATTTATATTTTTATGTACAAGTGTTCTTAATCCTGTATTTCTCAAAATGGGAATGTTCTAAGAATATGATTTTACTTTGCATAGAAGCTACTAGACTACATGTCCAAGATCTCTACACTAAAAACTATAAAAACACTGCCTAGATAAATTAGAAAAGGTCTAAATAAACAGAGAAAATCACCCTGTTCACAGATTGGAAAATTCAATATTGTTAGTATGTCAACTCTCCCAAACTTGGTCTATATATTCAAGGCAATCTCAATCAAAAGTCCAGTAAGCTAAATTTTTTGGTAGTAACTAGTAAGTTGATACTAAAATTTATATTAAAATTGTTAAAGCTTTAATTTTAATAAAGAACAAAGTTAAAGGACTAACCTTGATGATTTTAGGACTTGTTCTAAGGCTACAATTTGATATAAATCAATGGAAAGGAGTAGGAAAACCACGAACAGATTCACTTATATATGGTCAGTTGATTTCAACAAAGGTGCTTACTTAAGGTGATTCAATGGGGGAAGAAAAATCTTTTCAAAGAATAGGGCTAGAATACAACTGGATAGCTGTATAGAAAAATATGAACATTGATCCTTATTACACAATAGTCAAAATGGATCATAGACCTAATGTAAAAGCTAAAACTGGGAAACGTCTAAAGCAACACAGGAAGAAAAATCTTTTATTTAAAGATACTTTATTTTACTTTATTTAAGTAGGCTTCATGCCTAGCACGGAGCCCAGTGTGGGGCTTGAACTAATGACCCTGAGATCAAAACCTGAATTGAGATCAAGAGTCAGACGCTTAACTGACTGAGCCACCCAGGCACCCCCTTTTAGATTTTTCAGAGCACAGAGAATAAAACATAAAATAAGAAAATTAATAAATAGACTTCATCAAAATTAAGACACCGAACAGCCAAAACAATCTTCAAACAGAAGAACAAAGCTGGAGGTATCACAATCCCAGATTCCAAGATATACTACAAAGGTGTAGTGATCAAAACAGGACAGTGCTGGCATAAAAAGAGACACAGACATCAATGGAACATAACAGAAAGCCCAGAAATAAACCCATGCTTTTATGGTCCATTAATTTGCGACAAGAAAGACAAGATATACAATCGGAAAAATGTAAAAAAGTCTCTTCAACAAATGGTGCCAGGGAAACTGGACAGCTACATGCAAAAAAAAAAAAAAAAAAAAAAAAAAAAAAAAAAAAAAAAAGCTGAACCACTTTGTTACACCATATGTAAAAATAAACTCAAAATGGATTAAAGACCTAAATGTGAGACTTGAAACTATAAAATTCCTAAAAGAAAATAGGTAGTAATTTCTTTGACATCAGCTTTAGAAACATGTTTCTACATAGGTCTCCTTGGCAAGGGAAACAAAAGCAAAATTAAACTGCTAGGACTACACCAAAATAAAAAGCTTCTGCAAGTGAAAGAAACTATCAAAAAAATAAAACAGCAACCTATCAAATGGGAGATATCTGCAAATGATATATCCAATAAGGGCTTAGTATCCAACATACATAAAGAACTTAACACCAAAAAACCCCCAAATAAGCAAATTAAAAATGGGCAGAGACCTGAACAGATATTTTTCCAAAGAAGACATACAGATAGCCAACAAACACATGAAAAGATGCTCAACATGACTAATGATCAGGTAAATGTAAATTAAAACTACAGTGAGATATCACTTTACGTCTGTCAGAATGGTTAAAATAAAAAACACAAGAAATAACAAGTGTTGGCAAGGATGCAAACTGATACAGCTACTGTGGGAACAGTATGGAGGTTTCTCATAAGATGAAAAAACAGAATCATCCTTTGATTCAGTGATTCTGCTACTGGGTACTTACCAAGGAAAATGAAAACATTAATACAAAGAGATATGTGCACACATGTTTATTGCAGCATTATTTATAATAGCCAAGATATGGGAGCAACCTATGTGTCCAATGATAGGTGAATGGATAAAGAAGATTTGGTGTATGTATGTGTATAAATACACATGTATACATATACATAGACACACACACACACATGCACACACACACACACACGTGCACACACACACATACACACAGAATTATTACCTAGCCATAAAAAAGAATGAAGGCTTGCCATTTGCAACAACATGGATGGACCTAGAGTATATAATGCTAAGTGAAATAAGTCACAGAAAGACAAATAACGTATGATTTTACTCATATGTGGAATTTAAGAAACAAAACAAATTAACAACAACAAAAAAAAGAGACAAATAAACAGTCTCTTTAAGTACAGAGGATAAACTGGTGGTTGCCAGAGGAGAGATGGGTGAGAGGATGAGTGGAATACATAAAAGGGATTAGGGGTACACTTATCTTGATGAGCACTGAGAAATGTACAGAATTATCGTTTATATTGTACACCTGAAACTAATATATAACACTATTATATAATAAAAACTAAAAGCTTTTTCTCTTTGACAAATACTAAGAAAATGAAAAAGGCAAACCATGGACTGGGAGAAAATATTCACTGCACCAATATCAGACAAAAAACTGTAACAAGAGTACATAAAAGTCTTACAACTCAATATTAAGAAGAGAACAACTCAATTAAAAAACTGACAAAGGATTTTAACAGGCATTATGCAAAATAAACCATATGAAAGCCCGACAGGCACATGCCAAGATTAGTCATCAGGGAAATATTCAAATTAAAACTGCAGTAGGAGGGGCACCTGGGTAGCTCAGTCGGTTGAACGTCCGACTTCGGCCCAGGTCATGACCTCCCGGTTCGTGGGTTTGTGCCCCACGTCGGGCTCTTTGCTGACAGCTCAGAGCCTGGAGCCTGCTTGGGATTCTGTCTCTCCCTCTCTCTCGGCCCCTCCCCCACTCATGCTCTGTCTCTCCCTCTCTCAAAAGTGAATAAAGATTAAAAAAAAAAACTGCAGTAGGATACCACTAGACACTTATTCGAATGGCTAAAATTAAAAAAGACTGATCATACCAAATGTTGACAAGGATGTGGAGCAACTGAAACTCTAATACTGCTCTACTACTGCTGGTGGAAACATGGAATTGTACAGCTACTTTGGAGGTCTGCAGTTTCTTAACACGTTAAAACATATACCTACCATAAAACTCAGCTGTTACATTTCTAAGTATGTACTCCAAAGAAATCTACGTGAAGACTTGTACACAAATGTTCATAGATGCTTTCTTTAAGAGCCAAAAAGTGGAAACCGAAAATTATCCATCAGTAGTTGAGTGCATCAACAAAATTTGCTGCATCTGTACAATGGGACCCAGCTGAAAATAATAAAGGGACAAACCATTCATATACGCAGCAACTTAGGTGAATATCAAAATCATTATGCTGAGTGAAAAGCCAGCCAAAATAGACTATATTCTATAGGATTAAATTCTAGAAAATGCCAAATAATTAGTTAGAGCAAGCTGATTAATGGTTGTCTGGGAAAGGGGGTAGAGGAAGGATAGATTATCTAGGGGTACAAGGAAATTTCTGGAATTGGGGAGACTCTCAGTACCCTATGGTGATTTCACAGATGCATTCATCTTGCAAAACTTATCAAATTGTACACTTAAGTATGTTCAATCTGTATAAAGATTATATCTTAACTATTGAGCACTTATTTCCTAAGAACTTTAAAATCACTTTGTCCAGTTCAAACCAAACATACTCTCAACTCCACTGGATTTTTGACTAAAACTACATTAAACAAATAATCTGTAAGTACATACAGCTATGTAAGAATTTAATTTATTTTTTTATTTTAGAGAGAGAGTGCACTTAGGGCTGAAGAATCTCAAGCAGCCTCCATGCTCAGCACAGAGCCTGACTTGAGGCTTGATCCCACATTCTGGGATCATGACCTGAGTTGAAATCAAGAGTCCAATGCTCAACTGACTGAGCCACCCAGGTGCCCTTATGATATTGTTTTCTCATTTAGGAAAATGTTAATGTCTTGTTTTATATTAAGGCTATAGTGTTCATCGGCCCTATTTCCTTTAAACGTTTTCTTTGGTATTTTGTGGTATTACTGACATTGTCAGTAGGGCAAAGGAAAATCTCATTTCTACTTCTGGTTGTTATTATAGAAAAACTAATTTTGATACATATCAGATACAATCAATCAAATTAGTTTTGTGGGTTTTCTATATAGTTTTACATTCTGCAAATAAAGATAATCTTATTTTCTAGTTATTATACTAATTATTCTATTTTGGGGTCTTTTCATGAGCTAAAACTTAAAAAAAATGTTGAATAATGACAGGGCATCTTTGCTTTGTTTCAGATTATAATGTTTCAGATTCATTAAAATGACAGTAATTTAACTATTTAATATGCTGTTGGTTTGGAGGAGTGATCTTTATCAAGTTTGGGAAATTCCATTTTAATCCTTCTCTTATTTGTAAATATTATCAAATATCCTTTAGGCATCTATTGGTAGAATTGTACAGTTCCTTTAATACATATAATGAATTACACTGGATTTTTTAAAATGTTACCTTTTTGCTATCAGTACTATTTCTTCATGTGCCAATCTTTTAATATTTTGAAGCACTCAATTTGGACAGCTTTATATACCAATTGTAGAACTATATTATACTGTCAACCTTAACACAGTTATTTTGCCAGCAAAAGGATTTGGGAATAGTAGAGGAATTGCAATTTGGGTCATGTAAGTGATGGCAAACCATAAATAAGTCAGATTAAAGGAAAATAATGATACTTCATAGAGAAAAGAAGGAAGTTGGGAGGGGTTGTTTTGAACCAAAGTCTATTGGAGGAAAGTGAGAGTTCAGGGTCGTGAGCGTTTCTCATTGGCTGAGTTGTGGTATTTTCTTATTGGCTGGGGTAGTTGCTGGCATGGAGAAATCATTCTTCCTCCTGCTGGAGTAGTCAAGTAGGCCTCTTCCTATTGCAGGGAATGCAAGGTATGTCTCTCCCTGTTGGGGTGTGCAATTGATGGTGAGTGGTAGGGAATAAGAACACCCTCTTCTGGCTTCCCAACTTTTAAAGATTTTAAGTGATATCTACACCCTATGTGGGTCTTGAACTCACAACCCGAGATCAAAAGTCACATGCTCCACTGACTCAGCCAGCCAGGCACCCCTCCCAATTCCATTTTAAATGAGGTCTCCTTTATTCAGTTTCACAATACTTTTAAACAGACATATAGTATTACATGGTATAGATCTACTACAGTTTACTTAACACTGATTAACAGCTACTTAGGTTGCTTTTTAAAAATTAAAAATATTTTTTTTAATGTTTATTTTTGAGAGAGAGACAGAGACAGAGCATGAGCAGGGGAGGGGCAGAGGCAGCAGGAGACACAGAATCCGAAGCAGGCTCCAGGCTCTGAACGGTCAGCACAGAGCCCAATGTGGGGCTTGAACCCACGAACTGTGAGATCAGTGACCTGAGCCAAAGTCAGACGCTTAACTGACTGAGCCACCCAGGGGCCCCTTAGGTTGCTTTTTAAAAACTCGATGCTGTGATAAACATAATTGTGTAACAGTATACCTCTAAAATGATTTCTGATTTCACCTTTACTTTTATGCTTCCTCTATAGAGAATGGAGTGGCGGAAAAGACAAAGTTCATATATTCAAAACTTCTTGAATTTCTGATGTTCAGATATCCCTCCTTATATAGAAAAGGCAGTTTTCTCCCCCAGGCTCAATTTACCTAAAGACATTCTGAGTTGACCTTCTATAGTTTTTGAAGCTCTGTCTCTACATCTTTCCTAATCTTTTCCTTATCTCCATGCAGCTACTTTTTGTGTATCTCAGGGATATGGCACATTTTATCTTTCACAGATTCATTCATGATTGTGAGTCCAATGTGTGGGCGTTTCCCCTCATGCCAAACAATTTGACACCAGCCAGATATCCTACAATTCAACTCAATTGTGATGTGATCTACTCAAGAGACAGTATAAGACTCCACAGGTTAAGGGTTCGGTCCTAGAAGACTGCCCCCCGCCCCCCTCCATTTCAGGCACAAATTGCAAGTCCAGGTTGTCACCTGTGCTTCTGACTGGCTATATAGATCAGAGGTTCCAACATCTGTTCCCTGGATTTGATTAGTACGCCAGGGCAGCTCACAGAACTTGGGAGAAACAGTTTACTTATTAGGTCACCAGTTTGTTATAAAAGACAATCCAAGAACAGCCACATAGAAGAGATGCACAGGGAGAGGTATTTGGAAATGGTGTAGAGTTTCCATGCTTTCTGTGTGCATCACTCTCCCCACTCCCACCCCATCTTCACATGTTTACCAACTCAGGAACTCTATGAACCCTGTTCTTTTGGAGTTTTTATGGGGCGCTCCATTACACAGGCATGACCAATTAAATCATCGGCCTTTGGTGACTGAATTCTGTACCTCCAGCCCTTTTTCCCCTCCCTGAAGGTGGGGGTTGGGTGGGGCTAAGTTTTCTCACCTTCTAACTGGGTAGTTGGCTTCTGGGGCAACTAGCTCCCATTCTCATCTAGGGGCTTTCCCAAAAATTGCCTCATTACCATAACAAGACATCTTTATCGTTCTTACCACTTAAGGAATTTCAAAGGTTTTAGGTGCTGTGTACCAGGAACAGGGAAGAAGACCAAATATAGAATTTATTATAAATCACAATGTCACACTCCGCCTCTCAGCTTTCACAACACTAGATGGGTTAGAATCTAGAAAGTTGACAATGGCAATACCCTTTCTATCCACTCTATGGTATACGTAATTCTCAAATCTGTTGGTGTAACAGAATCACTTCAGGAACTGGATAAAAGTTTATATCCCTGAATAATAACCTGTCATTGTGAAGCAGAATTTCGAAGGTTGGCGCCCCTAGAATGTGCATTGATATAATAATAATAATAATAATAATAATAATAAACTTAAAGCCATTAAAGTTCTGATTTATTTATTTTTTTACTCCTCTTGTTGAGACTATGCTTCATCTTCACCAAATCCATGGGACAACCTTTGGAAGCACTCCCTTTGGGTCCACCCCTACCTGCAGGGATCCAGGTTGGGGCCAGTAGTGGGAAGGGAAGTTCCTGCCCCTGTAGGATTCATGCAAGGGCTCCAATGGTTGTGCCCATGGCAAAGGGCCCTGAGTTCCTGCCAAAGAAACATGGTTTGTGTAAGGCTTTGTCCTCCTGGTTTTAATTTTTACTATGCAGAAAACAATAAAAAGCTAAAGAACTCTTAAAAGGAAAAAAATTACCACAATGTCAATACCTGAAGACAACCACCATGTCACTTTAGTATTTTCTCTCACAGTCTTTGTTGGAATTGTTCCATTCAATGGCATTATGATTTCATTTCCATTAAAGACCAGACTTTTATAAATATGCTTAGGAACCTAGTTTTCCTCCCCTTTATTAGGTCTATAAGAAAATGTATTCCAAGTTCTAAACTATTAAAATGAGATTTTTGTGAGCCTTGAAGCTAAGAAGACCTGGGTTTGAACTGCAGCCCATCATTTACTAGCTGGGCAAGTTTTAAACATCTCTGTTCATCACTTTATTTCTAAAGCAAGAGTAACATTTACAAAATGCCTAAAACATAGTATACACTTAGTAAGTGTTAGTTACTTTCTTTATGATACCTCCAAGTTTAAAATTTTTTTCCTCATAATATGGCTAATTTTGTTTTCTCATAATTTGTTCTACCAAAGTTTCTATTACTTCTTTCATTCGAGATATAAAGTTTCTTTTCTAAGGTGGATTGTCATTACTGAATATCTAAATTACTTCAAGTCTGATTTCCAACCAGTGTTCTAACTAAAGTGCTCTAACTTCACATTTTGAAGTTTTATTTTTCTTTAAACATACTATTTTTTAAATTTTTATTTTTGAGAGAGACAGAGAGCGAGCAGGGGAGGGGGAGGGAGGGAGGGAGGGGGAGAGAGAGAGAGAGAGAAAGAATCCAAAACAGGGTCCAGGATCCAAGCTGTCAGCACAGAGCCTGACACAGGGGTTGAACACACAAACTGCGAGATCATGACCTGAGCTGAAGTTGGTGCTTAACCGACTAAGCCCCCCAGGCGCCTCTGAAGTTTTATTTTTCTAAGCTGCATCAACTGTAAATATAGGGAAATCTTTAAGTATTATACACCATATTGATTGGATTTTGACATTAATGTCCATTCTTGTGAGGGGCCAGTTTTTCCTATTTCCATTTTTATTGTGGAGAACAGGGGCAGAGAAAATGGGGGAGGCAGTGGTCTATTTTCCTTTCCAAGAGTGTGAAGAAGGCTACTCATTGTCCTCTAAATCTTTTTGATCCTTCGTTTGTAACTGAATTCCCCCCTTCCAGTTAGGCACACAGCTGCCCATTCATACAGACATTTCAGGCCTCAAAGAGGGTAGGGTTAAGGTGTGTGATTAAATTCTGGCAAATGGATGTGACCATAAGTGACCTGAACCTTTGGTGCTCTTGCCCTTTCCCTCTCCTCTTTGGCCAGGATGCAGATGAGCAAAACTATCATAGAAGCCATTATTTTGGGCAGCATCCAAATTTATGTCATTATGAATCATAGGCTACATGCAGCAGCACCAAGACTGGGGAATTTTCTGATATTGCTGAAAAAAAAAAAGTGAAAAGGGAAGAAATATTCAGCTTAGGTCTAGGAACTTGGTACCACTTCCTCAAGTCCTATACATAAAATGTGGAATCATGAATGGGAGGACAGAATTAATGTGGTCAGACATGAGTTTTAGTATGAATTTTGAAGTTAAGACTATTGTCCAACAATGTACTAGTATATATTAGCCCTACTGTACAGAAACAGATTGTTTGTGAGCATATAAATTATAAATTGCATATGTGGCTTACAGAATAAAGACATGTTTCCAATCCTTAAATGATATCTGTTAAAAGGTTCTCATGGTATATGCAAAAGAAACAAATGGTACTGATTTTTGCAAGTAATATGCTCATGACATATGGATATTTAGGTAAGTATCTTTGCAGGAAATGGATTAAAAGTCAAAAAGGTGTATGAGGGAATATCAGCATTTTTTCTTCAACCACAAAAAAGTTACACTTGTTTTTAGGTTTCTTCATTCTCTAATTTGAATTTGGTAAAGTTATCAATGATTAATGTAGTCGTTCCTTTAATAACTAAAGAAGAGATTCCACAAAGAGAAACAGACAATAAGTCTGAGAAGCAACTGCATTTTGCAGATGACTTTTGCTTTTCAGAAGATTTCTGGTGTACTCAAAGCAATTATCGTGATGTTATGTGGCATCTATAAGATATCACTGACCATTAAATTACAGGATAAAAAATGCATTTCATTACTTGGAAATGATTTCACTGAAAAAACTGACATCAAGGGCAGGTCATTTCAACAAACTCAGTTTTGGTGGGACCTCATGGCAGGGATGAGAAGCTCTGAGAGCAGTTACTCATTACTGATGGAAAAGGAACACAGGTCCCGGCAGTAAGCAGTACATGATCTACCAATGTCATCTTAGTTATTCCCACGGGCACCGCAATAGTACACAGGACCACAGAGAGCATCAGTATGAGAGATCCCTATCAAATACTTTTTACCAAAGACTGTTTTGTTCAGTTAGAATACTGTCTCCCAGGTTTTTGAACGAGCAAAAAAGCAGCTGCAATCTAAATAAAAATGAAAAGCAGGATTTTTTTAAAAGTGACACTGGCCAATGACTATTTCCTGAAAACTACCATGAACCTACTAATGTGCTACCGTCCATGTCCATGTTGCATTTCTAACACCCAAATACAGAGATAAACGGGCTTACTTTACCAAACAATGCAAGGGATTTTGTAAGCAAAGTGTTAAGGTTCCCTAAAAACAAAAATAAAGCAATCTTAAATGTTTCAGAACCTGACAACAATGCACAATCAAGCTGGCCACAATGGACACATCTATAGCCTCTTAAAACCTATGTTTTCTCTTGAAGACTGATACTGAAAGGTTTTCAAGTATCACTAAAAGTGGTTTAATTAAAATTTCCTGTCAAAGGAATTAAAACAACTGCTCAAGAGGAGGAAAAAAAGCTTAAAAAGAATACATATTGAATGATTTCATTAATGTAACTAGAAAATGCAAACGAATTTATACTGTTAGAAAGCACATTAGGGTCTGGGGCTTAGGGCCTAGAGTGGAGAGAGGCAAGGACTACAAAGGGACATGGGAGACCCTGGTGAGGCGGGACAGAAATGTTCAGTATCTTGCTTGTTGGATGGACTCCCAAGTGTATACACATGTCAAAACTCAGTAAACTGCACTCATTTAAGTGGATGCAGTTTAGTGTGTAAATATTACATCCCAATTAAAAGACAAAGAACAAAGAGGTAAAAACAAAAATACAAAACAAACTAAAAATGGAAAAGCCTGAATTAAGCCTTTCCTAAGAGCAGAGAACAAATCTTTCTAGACCAAGCCTCACAATATCATTATTCGTATTTCCATTTTTAGCAGGTCTTTCAGCTGAGGGGAGTGAAAGAGTGACGACACCCCACCACATTGAATAAATAATGTGGAAACTGAAGCACTCAGCAAGTTTTAAATTATGGCAAAGTGGTATAGAGCACAGACTTGGGTTTAAAAGTGTTGGCTAGAGGACCTGGGTGGCTCGGTCTGTTAAGCATCTGACTGTTGGTTTCAGCTCAGGTTATGATCTCATGGTTTGTGGGATGGAGCCCTGTGTTGGGCTCTGCACTGACAGATAGAGCCTGCTTGGGATTCTCCTTCCCTCTCTCTCTCTGCCTCTCCCCTGCTTGTGTTCTGTCTCTCAAAATAAATCAATAAACTTAAAAAAAAATAAAGTGTTGGTTTTGTTGTGATCTATAGAGTGGTCACAAAGCCTCTGTGCCTGCAAGTTACCTCAAATCCCCCCCTTCCCCCACTGACCATCTGCTACTCAGTTTACACATTTTCCCATGCTCTTCTTCACATCATGGGCTTATAGTGGCTACAGAGTCCCCTTGCATGAGATTCTGCCTAAAACAGCTGATGGGGGAAAAGTAGACTCAGGCCCAAGTCTTAACATTTAGGAGCCCATTTTTCCATCTGTGAAATGGGAGTACAATCTAACTACCATGTGACTAAAGAGAACATGTAACTTGGCATTAGCCATATGGGCTTCACTTATAATACATGCTCAATAAATATCTGTTAAAGAAATAAGTGAATCAATGAGCTGATTTACTAAAATGAAGATCGAGTTTATAAGAATGTGTATATGTGCACACAGGTGCTGGTTGGGGGGTTAGTAGGTAGATAATGGAATGAAATGCTTAATGTAACTTAGATATACTACAGGAAACCAGTTTCCTAATGAGAAGAATCACTCAGTGATGTATATACCATGTTGTACCTCATATAAATCATGATTTAATGAAATTGTGAAGAGCACCCATTTAACAAAAACTCTGAATGGTTAGATAGATTATGTTAAATGGCCAATCATCTAGCTTCTCAAAAATCATGATTATGTTACAACAGTGTTGAGTACTGTAAGAATACTCACTACTCAGTTTTTATTTGACTTTGTGTGAGGTAAACATATTGCAGAGCAGAACACCTCACAGCTTATTTGCTGATATAAATCATTAACCATTTTTGTAAACAAGTTTAGAATAACAATCTGAATTTTATTACAAACAAAAATAATCTAAAAAGCTTCCTTCAATTATACAGTATGCACAAGGATTTCTGCATTACATGGTTTTACATAAAATGTTTTGAATGATACAAGTGGGACTTCCTACCATTTGAAGAGGAGTTGACTGCTGAAAACCATACACTTAACAGAAAGAAAAAAGTTTCACAGGCAAAACCTATGATCTCTGGCTACAGGCAGGAGCGGAAACTAGGAACATAAAAGAAGCTTGGAGGAAAAAAAAGACAATAAATACTCCAAAATGCTTTAGCAAAAAGAGTCAAACATTTGTAAACAACTTTTAAACAAATCTCTTTACTATGTGGTGTTGCTATAAAGTCAAGTCTTAACTGATTTTCATTTGATTCAGAAAAGTTACTTTTACTGCTGAGTATTTCTCTCTAGACTTTGTTTTCTTTCCCTGGAGAATAAAATATAATTAGGTATTGTTCGAGATTCTGAATTTCTTAGAGGGGGGCCTTTGAGCTACTTGCTTGTCTTTTTGCTATTTCCACCCAAAAATGAGGGTTAGAGTGAAAGGTAAAACCAGAATCAATAAAAATTTTGGCTCCTTATTAGTCTCTGTTTGGAGGTTTAATGGGTGAGGATGCTGATAAAACTAGCTGTGGATTTTAATGATCCCTGCTGCACTTTTATCCCATCAGGGATAATCAGGACTTAAAAAGTATGAGCTTTGCAACACAACTACTTACAAACCATGTAGGCTGAGCTGCACTCAGTGTCTAGGACAATTACTGTTTGAGAACCCCCAGGAACTTACTGTAAACAAACAAGCAAGTGTTCAAGAGCCTGTTTTTGTACTTGGTACCATGATGTAACACTACTATTTTCTTTCGTTTTCCTACTTGAGACTTTCATGAAGTGATTACATGTAACAATAATAAATTTTCCCTTTAAGTATATATGATATATAGTAAAAACACATTAATGACTAAAATAAAATCTGAAGTCAAGCATTAGCATCCACACTTGAATGTCTTGTGCTCTGAGATAATCAGAAAAGTCTCTAAACACTGACTAGGTCCCTCTTGGTGAAGTGACACATGTATGTAACAAGCAGCAATGCTAGGAGTTATACTTTTCCTTAGTCTACAGGTATTTTCTGTGCCAATTTTATTTTACTATTAATGTGTTGAGACCAGTATCACTTTCAGCTAGGTAATCAAATTATTTGGGAATGATAACCTTTCTTTCATTTACATCAAGCAATGGTAGACATTTATTTACTGGAAACTTTCTAATAATAGATTTTGAGGAAGCTAAAAATGACACAGTTTAGTACAAACTGTCCTTTACCTTTATTGCTTGTATACACAGGAATACATTATAAAACTCAGTGGAAGGAGGAAAAAAATAACAGAAGAAAAAGTTACCTGCTTTAGCATTTTTTAAGAATAGTTTTGATAACTTCTTAGATCAACTTGCTTATCTGAAACAGAGCAGAACTACAATACAATCATGATATAATTCTAATAATCACAGAAATTATGCTTTCATTTTTAATTTTCTCTTCATAAAACATTAATGCTATAAAAATGAGGTTGATGACATCCTTATTTAAAAGACACCTTGTACTGGTATCAAAATGTGATTTATTTTAATACCAACTGAAAAAATAGAGCTTATATAGTCTATTATTTCAATGAAGTTTTTTTATTACTTTTATTTTCAAAGTTTATGGTAGCAAAGTTATTGTTAACAATATAAATTTTCTCTTTATAAGTGTTGAAATTCCCTTAAAAGTGTTGAAAGGCAGCAGGCATTCTAGGATGGGCTTGTAAGGAAAATTAATTATTCCAATGTTGATAAAGAGTATACTTGATGAATTTATATTTACTTTTTTAACTTCCTTACTAACTTCTCCTGATTTGCCAGGTTTTTTTTTTTTATTTTTTACTCTTTTGGTATCATAAAAGAAATCTAAGCCCAAGCCTTTTAGTTGGAGCAATTATTTCCATTTTCCATCATTTCTCTTCAGTTTTTCAAATATACACTACAACAATCCAATAATCATTGCAGGAAGGAATGATCATTTAAGCTGGATCGTGTTCATTTACCTTTTAATTTCATTTAGGAGATATTAATATTAGAGTCATAAAGTCTTTACAGTCTCAACACACATACACACAATCACAGAATTAAAAATCTTTATATCTTAAAAAAAGGGTTCCATTTTGTTCAATGTATCATAATTTCAGTCCAATGAAATACGCTTTTATTAAATACAGCAGCCGCCACTTACCTTTAAATATTTTATGGATGGAACTAAGTTCAGTACTGATTGAAGGATGCTGGCATCAGAGCCCTCACTTTGGAACTATCTCTAAAGGTTCTGCATTTCTATAATGTACCACTGATTATTTTAGATTTTATAATACCCTGTCTTTAACTTGGTATATACCATCTTTTGGAAAAAAAAAATTATTTGTTTTTTGAGATGAGATACAAGAACAAAATCATTCTTGAGGTTCCACCTCGAAAAAAGGCGATGTTTGCACATAGCAGCTAGTTTGATACCCCGTTTTGTTAGGCTAGCCTTCACACAATGAGCATGCATATATAGCCATGGTTCACTGCATCTGTTTTGAAGTTGAGAACTGCTGCTTATTCAAGTCACAGATGCCCCCATGTTATGCAAGGAGACAGTTGAACTGCATGTCCACCATGAGAAAAAGAAAATAAACGATGAAACAAAATGCAGCAAATATAGGCAGTTGGCATTCAGAACACGCCCAAAAGCTAACACTCATGAATTGTCATTGGAAGGGCTTTTCTTTCCTTAAAAAAAAAAGTCTTTCTTTGCATATTTTAAAGAAGGTCCCAGAGAATCATGAAGTGCCTTGTCGTTTTTGCTGCTGGCTTCTGATGACCTCTAGTTGTTTTTTACATTGCTGGTAGTAAGTAGAAAGGCTTTTGTTTTCATCTAAAAGCTTTTTATGTTCCTGTACCAGACGAGATGTATTTTGCTGGTCCTTTTCATCCTGGTCCAGTTCTGCAACTAGTTCTTGCCTAAAAACAAATACCACATAATAAAATATAGTAAAAGATACACGATAGAAAAAATTTATACACTAATAACCAATGAGCTCAACTAATTAGAACTTTTATTCTGGCTCTGTCATTATGCATCTCAGGGACACCATGCAAATGTAACTGCGGGCTAGAATGGAGACTAGCATCCACTCTTCTGGTTTACCCATACAAACACCATAATCCTTTTATTTTAATAAGTAACTCTACTTAGACAATTAGTGAATACAGATAAAATGGTATAATTAAAGTTTCAGAAAATTTTATCTGGTATCCTTTTTGTGTAGGAAGAAAAAGGCTGGGGAAGGGCTCTGACCACAGGAAAATAACATGATGTTTTTACCATTCACATTCCACTTTTACACTCATGAACTTTTATTCATGTTTTGAAGTCACAGTTTTATTTAACCACAGTGCCAAGTGGGGGCTAATACAACATTTGCAAGCCAATTAAAATAGATGCTATCAACTTAAATCTGTTTCTTATTTTAAAACAGTGAGAACAATACAAAGTACCACTTTCAAATGAGTTATTCACTTTTAAGAACATTTTCAGGAAAGACCCTTAGAGACTTTCATAGCCTGATAAACTTTTTGAAGCCCTCTTTTATTTGGGAGATGTTCAATATTAGCTCCTATAGTGAAGTTACTGGATATAACTGAATAACGAAAAGCCTCCAAATGGTTTTCTTGTAATACTTTTCATTTTTAAAGTATTCAAGGGGTGCCTGGGTGGCTCAACTGGTTAAGTGTCCGACTTCAGCTCAGGTCATGATCTCATGGTCCGTGGGTTTGAGACCCATGTCAAACTCTTGTCCAGCTCAGAGCCTGGAGCCTGCTTTGGATTCTGTCTCTCCCTCTCTCTCTCTGCCCCTCCCCTGCTTCTGCTCTCTCTCTCAAAACTGAATACACGTTAAAAAAAAAATAAAGTATTTAAAATTGATTAAAACCATCATAGTTTCACATTCCTTCAATCCACCATTTATTTTTTCCAGCACAGAACTCCTCTTTCAAATGAATAAAATATGAAAAAAAGTATAGGTTAAACATGTGAAATAAGAAAGTTTTTTTTTTTTTTAAATAAAGTACTAACAGTTCTATAGTTAGCTCAATAATTTGCAGACTCTAATATTTATTTCCTATATAGCTTTTAAGGTACTGAATTGAAATCATTTACATTGTTGTAACAATAAATTGTGATGGAGCTACTTTTTGTTTGTTTGTTTTTTTGGAAGTACAAAAAGAAATTATTCCAGGAAGCAAGACATTTTCACTTATTTAGATTAAACTTAATAGAGGGAATCCTATTACCATATATACATATAGTTGCCATGAGTTTTTCCTATAGCACTTCATTTTAGTTACCACAATAACTCAGCTTCAGAGGTACAAAATTTCATGAGGTACAAAATTTCATGAGGTTCATGTTTAAGAAAACTGAAGTTTTGGGTTTCTTTAAGAATTTCAAATAAAGGAGTATGGGAATTGTAGTTCTTAAAAAAGCGAGGAAGGCAGCCTCCATAACTCTTAGAAAGACACATGTGAGTAATAAAACTCCCAAGAAAAACACTCACAGGTATAAAATAAAGTAATTCTATTCTCCTAAACAGATACCTGGAGAGAACAGATCTACAAAATGTTTCTAAGATAAAGCACAAGTGAACATTAGTAAATCAAATTATTTCACTTATGTCCAAGGAAACAATAAATCTTTACAATTATAAATCTAAACAGCTTTTAATTTTAAAATTCTTAGAACATAAAACATGTTTATGTAGCACCAGTTTATTTTCCTTAGTTTTAATGTATGTAGTCAAAAAGGTTTAGTTTTGCAATAAAAATAGCCAAAAGGTGCTACAAACCGAAAGGCAGAACATATGTAGAACCTTCAAGTTACAAATATAGTTGAACAACATGGGTCTGAACTATATGTATCCACTTATACGTGGATTTTTGTATAGTACTGCAAATGTATTTCCCCTTCCTTTTGATTTCCTTAAAATTTTCTTTTCTCTAGCTTACTTTATTGTAAGAATACAGTACATAATACTCATAGCATATAAAATATATGTTAATTGACTGCTTATGTTATTGGTAAGGATTCTGGTCAACAATAGGCCATTAGCAGTTATGTTTTTGCGGAGTCGGAAGTTACATGCAGATTTTTGAATGAGTGGGAGTTCACAACCCCAACCCCCAAGCTATTCAAGGAAGTCAAGTGCATGCTTAATGATTAATTCTAAAAATTAATACAGTTTTCATGTCTTTAAACAATATTTCACCTTAACATATTTTAGACCCAAAATACTAATGTGTTTTATTTTTATTCATAACAGTCAACTTACTTTCTCTGTAATAACAATGCAATTTCTGTTTGAACTTTCATATATTCTTGTGCCATTTTACAATGCTGCTCAAACACTGCCATAGATTCTTTGGAGTTTGGGCACGGTGCTAGAGGCTGAAAATAAATAAAGAAAGTTAAAACATAATTAAATCAAATCTCAATATCAAGCTGAGAGTTAATATAGTGACTGTGATATATTTTTATAGCACTAAAGCAATGATCTTTTAAAAATAAGTGTTAACCCAGGGCCTAGAAAATTTCAGTGTCCTTTTGTCAGAGTTAACTCACAGCTTAAATTCACACCTGTGGTTTTAACACTTTCATTGTTATAGCGGATCATGACTAAAGTGATCACTGGCCTCTGGTTTTACATTTCAGGTTGCCAAACCGTATTATACCAAGAGGGTTTATGGCTTTCATACTCATGAGGAGACACTGAAGTGTATTACTTATATTTTCAGTCACAATGAACGTGACAGTGTATTACAAAATCTACTAAGTAGAAATGAGCTTAAGTAAATTTTATATTGTAGTGCACTGAAAGAGCAAAAATGCTATTCTTGGCATCCTTAAAGATATGGGAGTATTTTAAGACAATTGTTAAGAACATGATTTTGCCAATTTTAAACTTGATTAACTTAACTGAATGAATTATTTTAACTTGAATTTAGAAAGTTTGGGGAAGCCAACTAAAAGCATAAATAAATGAATATACGATGACAAGATATGAACACTTTCTAGGTAGATTCTAGAAAGATTCTCTAGCTTAGATAGCTTTCTAGATAGATTCTCTAAACTTTTTCTATAAGGAAAAAGTAAAAACGGTCACTGAGAAACTACTCCTTTACCTGTAGTTGGTGATCCAGTGTAAGATAAGCCATTGGGATGGAGTTATCCGATCCATTGGTATCTGGAATTCAAGTATGTGTTTATTTATTTTCTATCATAAATAATTATAAACAAAAAGCAAGAAAGCTTCATGAGATATTGGCATTTTGTTCCTAAAGTAAACAACACATAAAATAAAAGTTATTGCTACTGGTAATGAAGAGTCTATTTCTGAATTTAAAGGTAAACACAGAACATCCAATTACCAGATAATCAGAATGCAATCATACTCTCATACAATTTAAGTTGGCTATAAATTACATAATATTAAAGCTTACAAATGCTTGTTCAATTAAAAACAAAAACAGTGGTATGGGACCTTTTTTAAATTTGGTCTTCACTCACCCCACCTAATCAAAGCTCGTATCTCTTTCTTTCCTTGACCATGCTAAGTTTGCTGTAAGGCTGTGTCAACCCCTTGAACATTCGTGCTCTTTAACGAAGAAAGAGGGGAAAATAAGAGATACATTCTCTTCCAATGGATTACCTTCAATTTATATATATTCTAGTGTGAACCCTCAACCCACCTCCCCTAATGAGAATCACTGCAGAAAATGAAAGATGTTTTTGATGGGAGTATGTTAAACACAGGTATAATGAACAGTTAGGTATATGGAAACTGTAGTTCAGTGTCCTGTGTGAAACAGTTAAATGGATTAAATCAAACAACTAGTCGATTTTACCAAATTGTTTGGACGGCTTTTGTTTGTATTTCATAAGAGGTAAACTGTCATAACTTGCATGAGTCACATGGGATTAACATTTATGCCTCCGGAAGCAGGCAGGATAACTGTGAAGTAATATGGACTTTTTATTTCAGAAGTAGCTGCCTTCCCACAGTTAGGAAAGAGTAAATGAGCTACACAAGTGAACTGTTCAGCCCTTTTCCTGACAAGTGACTCCTTGAAAGAGTGGTATAGATAAAGACAAGGTCAGGCTGACAGTAAGGCACTGTATGCAGTGCAATAAAAAACTAGGACAGTTTGATGGTTCACTAACCTCAATAATTTATTGTTGACTGATGAATATTCTAGTTTCCTTTTTTAAAGCCATTGAGAATGTGCTTGCAAGTAACTCTAAAAGCCAAGCTAAATCAGATGAAATAAGATAATGCATGTAAGAAATACCATGCAATGCTGGCATATGGTATGCAGTCAACACATGGTGGTGATGGTTACTATTACTGTAGTCGTTGTTGTTACTGATATAAAATGGGAGCATTAGAAAGGACAGGCAATTTAAATTCTAAAGTTTGTTTTTCCGATTGAAAAAGTAATGCTTACTAAATACCGGAGTGCAATAAAGAAAAATAACAGCATATTGCCTAGTAGAGTCCTACCTACCTTAAAATCATATACACTATCATAAATGTTTCCTGAAATGGTTAAACAAGAAATACACTTAATTTGTTATTTCCCTCACCAATTCTTTCCCCACCCACAACAAGACTTTCAAACTATGCTCCCATGGAACACTATTTTCCACAAAATTACAACTGATTGGGGCACCTGGGTGGCTCAGTTGGTTAAGTGTCAGACTCTTGGTTTTGGCTCAAGTCATGATTTTGCAGTTCGTGAGTTCAAGCCCAACACTGGGCTCCATGCTGATAGTGCAGAGTCTGCTTTGGAGTCTCTCTTTCACTCTCTTTGACCCTCCCCTGCTCACACGCTCTTTCTTTCTTTCTCTCTCTCTCTCTCTCTCTCTCTCTCTCTCTCTCTCTTTCTTTCTAAATTCATTCATTCATTCCTTCATTCATTCCCCCTGGGGCACCTGGGTGGCTTAGTCAGTTAAGCACCTAACTTCAGCTCAGGTCTTGATCTCACGGATCGTGGGTTTGAGCCCCGCGTCGGGCTCTGTGCTGACAGCTCAGAGCCTGGAGCCTGCTCCGGATTCTGTGTCTCCCTCTTTCTCTGCACCTCCACTACTAGCACTCTGTCTCTCTCTCTCAAAAATGAATAAACATTAAAAAAAATTTTTTTAAAAAATTATTTCCCCCCGACTTTATAGGAAAAATTAAGTGTCTTGAACTCTTTTAAAAACACTTCTAGGGGCGCCTGGGTGGCTCAGTCGGTTGAGCGGCCGACTTCGGCTCAGGTCACGATCTCGCGGTCTGTGAGTTCGAGCCCCGCGTCGGGCTCTGTGCTGACAGCTCGGAGCCTGGAGCCTGTTTCCGATTCTGTGTCTCCCTCTCTCTGCCCCTCCCCTGCTCATGCTCTGTCTCTCTCTGTCTCAAAAATAAATAAACGTTAAAAAAAAAAAAAATTAAAAAAAAAAACCAAAAACACTTCTATTCCTATTACTCTTTCTTAAATCTTTGGTATTTGAGGGCGCCTGGGTGGCTCAGTCGGTTGAGCATCCGATTTTGGCTCAGGTCATGATCTCGCGGTCTGTGGGTTCGAGCCCCCCGTCAGGCTCTGTGCTGACAGCTCAGAGCCTGGAGCCTGCTTCGGATTCTGTGTCTCCCTCTCTCTCGGCCCCTCCCCCGCTCATGCTCTGTCTCTGTCTCTCTCTCTCTGTCAAAAATAAACATTAAAAAATTTTTTTAAATCTTTCATACTTGATGTATCTTATTAAATAAATACCCTGTATCTGATATGTATTTTAGAATTAAGTATACCAGTGTTTCACAGTATTCAGGGAATGGAAAAAAAAAGCCAAGGATTGTTATTAACTATTAAAGTACTCAGCTTACACTGCAAATATAGTAGTTTATTAAATTTATTAAATAAAGCATGCTAAGTTTATTTTTATTTTTAATGGGCCAGTATTCTGACTCTAATAATATTACAAGAAGTGGGCTCCATGTCTTATACTTCTGTCTTTGCAAACATTGAGTGTTTTCCCCCTCTGTGGCTCCCTCTACTGTGTCTAGCCATCTCTCTCACTAACTGCTCTTGGGTATGTGTCTTTCTTTATCCCCACTATTATAAATAGAAACCCAAAGGCCCTCATTATGTGCTGTGATTATTAAACTGATGTATGCTTTTTACTTTTCTCTGAAAATGCATAGAAATCCCTTCTCTTTTAAAGTAAAAACATCTGATTAATTTTTTTTAACTATGTATGTATGCATTTGTAATTTTTTCCTAAATCAGGGGCCTTCAAAGAAAAAGGATTTGCCAGTATCTCTTCCCTGTAATTTACTGTATTAGCTTGATCATCGATACTTTTCTTAGAAACAGTGCAAAGCTGAACTTCATTAAATATAAGGCTTAAACCACTCTCAACTTTTAAAATTATAGTAAAAATTATTTAAAAATGCCAAAGACAAATTTCAGTTGAATTCTGGACCCAGGTACAATTTCTAACTATTGGCATTTTGTGGTATCTTAGGTCCCAAAAAGAAAAAAATGAGACTGGGGTTGGAAGGTTGGAAGAACACGGGAAGCAGAAAAAACACAGCAGTTAAGTGAGAGGGACGTAAGAGGATTTTAATTTTACTTTAATGAGTTCACATCTGCCACATGGTGACTGGTATGTCTAGATCAGTCTAGGCTGAAGTCAGGAGGCCGAGTTGAGTACCTCCCTCACCAGAGGGCTGAAGACCCAAAAAGAGCTAACAGTACCTGAATGTTAATGATCAAGTCTGTCAAGAGCATTTCCCTATGTACCTCTGAGGAGAAGCACACAATGATGAATTCTGCACATGTGCTGCTGAGTACTGGTTAATGTTCTGGACAGTCCTAGGTTGGGCAATGCTAGGGGTGAGACTTAAAGGAGTTTTTGCCACCACTAAATTTAAACTTGCTAAAACTAGAGAGTACACCCTTGGCTAAACATAGTTGTATCTTACACGAAACAGAGAAAAGCTACTCAGTTAATTTTTTATATTAAATTATGAACTTGACTAAGCCATGCCAAATATCTATAAATATTTGTAAGTAGTGTTTTTGTTTATAAAGACAGAAAGCTGACTTTTCAATTTGGATTTAATTGCCACTATTAATAACATAGTTGATCTTATACAAGATCCCAAATGATCTGATTTTCTAAGGTCTAAGAGATCATCTTTCCCTCTCTGACATAATAACATGTAATTAATAAATTTTTATAGAACCATACTGCTGAGTATTTATTAAGGAATTCTCTTAATGCTAAGGAAAAGTTAATTCCACTATGGCACATAATTTCCTGCTTGCCCATAATAAACCTATTCCATCATTAGATTTTAATACTAATATTTTAACCAGTTAGTCATTCATGTTAAGGATTTTAGTGACTCTTCACAGGCTTTTTAAGGTCTAGTTAAAAATTTAGACATTTATTTATTTAAATTTAGAAATTTAAATTTCTAACTAGAAATTTATGTATCTGAAATGAAGTCTCCCTACCAGTCTCCCTACAAGTTAAAAACGATTCAAAAGGTCAATGGTCAGAAATTTTTTTTTTCACTGAAGTGAGGTACTGGCATCTTGTGTCTTTAAAACAAAAGACTGAGATGAAGAGGATTATTATTCTGATTTTAGTTCTTTAAAAAATAATGACTTTACTACTATCATCTAGTAGGATGGATCAAAAATAGGAAAATCAGAGATGTAAGTTCAAGAATACAATATCTTCCTGTCTGTAAAAACCCCAAATCAAACCATGTTCAAAATACATGTTTAGTATCTGGGGGGAAATGAAGTATCTGGGGAAATGAAGTATCTGGGGAAATGAAGAGGGCAAGACAATCTCAGTACTCATAAAGTCATCTTTAAGTTTATTGCTAAATATTTGATTTTATTAGTATAAAAATCTAACCTATTGTAAAATGTCTGCCTTTATTTAAAAAAATTTTTTTTAATGTTTATTTATTTTGAAGAGAGAGGGAGAGAGACAGAGCGTGAGAAGAGCAGGGGCAGAGAGAGAGGCAGACACAGAATCCAAAGCAGACTCCAGGCTCTCAGCTGTCATCACAGAGTCTGACGTGGGGCTTGAACCCACAAACCATGAGATCATGACCTGAGCCGAAGTCGGATGCTCAACCGACTGAGCCACCCAGGCACCCCCAAAAATGCCTGCCTTTATAAAGATCAGAGTCATAACACAAAGAAATGAAAACAAATATGATAAATTCAGCTTCGTAATTATAATGAGGAAATACACTGGTCACCTGTGGAATCATCAGGAGTCCATGGATGACTTCGACTTGGCTTTTCTGAGGTTGGTCCTGAGGTAGTGATCATTCTGACACTAGGACTGGATGACCTACTGCTTACCTGTAGGAAGAAGTAATAGAAGGAACAAAATGTGATGTTTATGTGGGAATAAAAAAAGGCAAGAGAAAATTTTTATTATAAAGCAAAAGACAGGCTTCCATTTCTATCAGCAGAGGTCCTAAAACACTCTTGCAAAAAATATATCCTCTAAAAAGATACCTCTTAAAACTTGGTAAGGTTTCAGAGCACCCAAGGTGGTTCTGTGGGTTAAGTGTCTGACTCTTGGTTTTGGCTTAGGTCATGATCTCACAGTTCATGAGTTTGAGCTCTGGTTCAGGCTCTGTGCTGCCAGCACAGAGCCTGCTTGGGATATTCTCTCTCTCTCTCTCTCTCTCTCTCTCTCTCTCTCTCTTTCTGCCCCACCCCTGCTTGCACGCTCTCTCTCTCAATAAATGAACTTAAACAAACAAACAAAGAAACAAAACTGCTGAGCTTTCAAGAAAGTAAGAGAAATGCTCTGAGACCAGAAATAAAGCAGGAGCAGGAGTCTAGTAAGTGCTTAAGCTATTAGACGGGAATTTCAGTTGAACACCAATGACCTAGAGCTTTTGTTTTGCCTACTTTCTGTACTCAGAGGAATAAGCATAAAGTCTTGGGCCTTTGTAGGATGGGAGTGAGACCAGAGAACTGCCTTGCTTAAAGCTAAAACCCAAGAAAGTCTTCACTCTTGGGGAAAAAGTAAACTAGGAAAAACATCTACCCTATAAAAGCAGATAGCAAATAAATTTGTCTGCATTGGTAGTGGCTCTGGGTGAAGGGGAGAAAATGTATACTGTGAATTCATAAAACATTTCCATAATTGATAGAAGATACAACAAATCCCAATGACAACCAATCCCAAGCAGAAAAAATAACAGAAAAGCTACAATAACTGAGTTAAACATGGGTCATATCATCGTCAAATTCTAGAAAACAAAGACAAATAGTAGATAGAAGGAGGCAGCCAGAGAAAGATTATCCACAAAAGAATACTAGTCAGATTCTCAACAGCAAAAAGGAAGCCAGAAGCCAGAAGAAAGTGGAATATCTTTAAGCTGCAAAAAGAGATTAACTGCCAACTTAGAATAGGTTAGCCAACAGAAATGTAAAGAATGAGGTCAAAATAACGTTCTTAGACAAGCAAAAAGGGAGTCTACCATCCATATACTCTTATTATAACAATATCTAAAGCATGAAATTTAGGGGTAAGAAAAGTTTTTCTCTGATGGAAGGGCCTAGTTACAATCAGGAATGTTGGTAAACACAAGGATGAATCTATACACAGAAAATATTAAACAATGGAAACATGACTAATTTACAAAATTACCAAGCAAAAAATAAATAAGATGGAACTAAAAACTGAACAAAAGCATAAGCAAAATAAGGAATGCTTTAAAAATGCTTATATTGTTGAGAATAAGAATAAAGATGTTAACTTTAGGTTCAGTATGAGTGTTAAAGTTTCTCAGGTAGTTACAAAACATAATACATATGACTCCAAATAAGAAAGACAAATAATGGAATGAGAAATGTATTTGTTCAATTCAAAGGAAGGAAGGCAAAAAAGGAGAAAAAAAGAGAAAAAAAGCATAAAATAAGGAGGAGCAAACTTATCGATAATATAAATGGATTAAACTCTTCAGTTAAGATATTTAAAAAAATCAGAGTGTCAGGCTAGATTAAACGTTGTTATAAGAATTAGATCTAACAGAGATAGAGAAAACAGGAAGTTAAAGGATAAAAAAGGATAATCAGGCAAACCTACCCAAAATAAAGTTATTCAGCTATATTATATGAGAGAGGATACGTTTTAGGGCAAAAAAAAAAAAAAAAGATTAGAGAAGGAGATAAAATGATAAATGAGTCAATTCACTATGTAACAACAATTCAAAACTTATGTGCTCTACTTATTATACTACATGGTGTATCTATACATCGCTTCCAAATAGATAAAGCAATAAAACTGCAAGGAGAAAGGGACATATTCACCATTATCGTGAGATATTTTAATATTCCTCTGTAAATATTTTATAAAAGCAGACCAGGGGTGCCTGCGTGGCTCAGTCGGTTGGGCAGCCGACTTCGGCTTAGGTCATGATCTCGCGGTCCGTGAGTTCGAGCCCCGTGTCGGGCTCTGTGCTGACAGCTCAGAGCCTGGAGCCTGTTTCAGATTCTGTGTCTCCCTCTCTCTGACCCTCCCCCATTCATGCTCTCTCTCTGTCTCAAAAAATATAAATAAATGTTAAAAAAAATTTTTAATAAAAAAAAAAAGCAGACCAAAAAAAATATATATATAACACTAGTGAAACCTGAACTCCAAAAAAAGCAAGCTTGATCTAAACAAAAAGATAGGACTAAAAATTGGAGAATATGCATTCTTTTTAAGCACCATGGAACATTTATGAAAACTGATCTTGTACTAAACTATAAAGCAAATCTCAAAAAAGTTAAAAAAAATTATTATATAAACCATGTATTTTTGTACTGATTCAAAATTAACCTTAAAAATCTCATGTTTAGACATTAAAAAAATCTTTTTTAATGTTTTTATTTATTTTTGAAACAGAGAGAGACAGAGCATGAGCAGGGGAGGGGCAGAGGGAGAAGGAGACACAGAATCTGACGCAGGCTCCAGGCTCCGAGCTCTCAGCACAGAGTCCGATACAGGGCTCCAACTCACAGACTGTGAGATCATGACCTGAGCCGAAGTTGGACGCTCAACCGACTGAACCACCCAGGCGCCCCTGTTTAGACATTTAAAAATACTTCTAAATAACTCACTGGTCAAAGAAAACAAAGTGGAAACGAGAAAGTAAGTGATTTTTACCATGGAACACAGTAAAACCTGTGGGATGCAATTAAAGATGCACTTGAGAAAAATATTTAATTCTAAATATTTAGATGAAAAAAATCAGAAGTAGTGACAATTTACAAGATAGACATTTAACTTACAAAGTTAGAAAAAGAACAAAGTTACCAGTCCCCCCCTCCGATAACAAAATAAAAATGAGAATACTACAAAAATTTGGTGGTTAGTAAATTAAAAATAAAACAAAAAAAAAATCAAGTGTAACAAATTCCAAAAAAATATAAATCACCAAAATTTCTATACATTAAAGAAAACACCAAGCCCAGAGGATTTTACAGTTGAGTTCTATCAAACAATCAAGAAAATATCACTTTCCATCTTAAAGAAATTATTCTAGAAAAAAGAAACACTTCTTGACTCATTCTGTGAAAGCAATAAACCTGATTAAGAAACAACAGAATAAGAAATACTACTAGCTAACCTCACTGATGAAAATATATGCAAAGTTAAAAGTCCTAAAAATTACACTAGCAAATGAAATTTGGCAATGTAAAGACAATAAAAATAATTTGAAAAATTGAGGGTATCCCACAAATGCAAAGGCCACTTGATGATAGGAATTCTATTAATCCAATTCATTATATTAACAGATTAAAGGAGAAAATTCTCAATAGATATATAAAAAGGCATTTGACAAAATGTAACAGCCATCTATGTAACTACATTTAACAAACTTAAATTCCATTTAAGAGAAGATAATTTCTTAACTGGAGATATTTATAAAAAGTCTAGAAATGTGGTCTGAGAGAAAAAGGTACTGTAGGCTGGTGGATGACAGGGAGGCCACAGGCAAGGAATACAAAGAAAAGACTCCTAGGCATCGATCATGTTCCATTTCCTAAGCTGTGTGGTGGATTCATGAGTGTCCATTTTATAATCAGCTTTCGCAACTTACATATTCATATATTCTTATCTATGTATTGTTATTTCATATATTAAAAAGTCTCAAAGGACATATGAACTAAAATGGATTTTATAAGAATCTTTTTTTTTAAAAGCACCTGTTTTTCTTGAAGTGTTAGTGAATACCCTACAGAAGACACAAAAAAGAATATGGAGTTATACAAAGTAAAACATAAAAAGCACATACATTCATGAAGAACCTTATGTCCAATTTCAATATGTAAACACAGAAAAACACTCAAAGGGCTGCCTGGGTGGCTCAGTTGGTTGGGCGTCTGACTTCGGCTCAGGTCATGATCTCACAGTTTGTAAGTTCGAGCCCCACACTGGACTCTGTGCTGGCAGCTCAGAGCCTGGAGTCTGCTTTGGATTCTGTGTCTCCCTCTCTCTCTCTGCCCCACCCCTGCTCACACTCTGTCTCTGTCTCTCTCAAGAAATGAATGAACATTAGAAAAAAAAAAAAAAGAAAAAAGGAAAACACTCAAAGACTGTATTAAGTAAAATGAGGGGCAATACAGCAGTGGAAAGTACCCTTGAGTAGAAATTAGCAGATGTGAAATCTAATTATAGTACAACGTCTGATTTAGTTTATTTGAAGAAGTCTCCTTTCTCTACAGAGGGGTTGGGGCTGGGTTAAAGATGTGATGACTTTTAGTGTATCATTCACTACTAACGTTTTGTTAAGTTTTGACAACTCACAATGAATTGAGGGTACTAAAAATAAAAGGCACTTTTATAACAAGTTCAGAAATAAATCATAAAATAATTGAAGAAATGACTGGTGGAATGTTACTCTCATCTTGGGTACCTACTGAAATTCCAAAAAGCTTTTCTATACCATAAACAATTTTCAACTCAATTATCAGACCGGTCTTTTCCAAAACCTTAGTTTATGCATGCCACACTTACAAAGGTGCCTGTGTATAACAATACTCATTCAGTTCTCTCCTCCTTGCTAATTCCTCTCCATTCTGTAAGGCTCACCTCAGAGTCCCTTCCACATTAAATGCTCATTCTTGTTATATTCTTGGTTCTTTGAGCACAAAGCCAAACCCTGTGTTTGAAGACTGCTTTATTCTAGCAGTGTGTAAAGTACAAAATGTTCATTTACTGGTTGTTGTGGAATAATTCTGAAATTTTCACCCTGGCATTCCTGACCCTCCATTGGCAGGTTTTACCTTATCCAGATGTTCTCTACTCTGACAATTCCTTATGCCCCTCTTTCTCTCCCTGTTTTTAATCTTGACTCCATATTCATCCAAGGATTATATGGTCTAGTGCAAAGACCAAGTATGAAAACTGAACTATATGAAACTAACTTTTTAAAAAAAAATGTTTATTTTTGAGAGAGAGAGAGCGCAAGCGAGCAAGCGCACACAAGCAGGGGAGGGGCACAGAGAGAGGGGGACAGAACCCAAAGCAGGGTCTGTGCTAACAGCAGATAGCCTGATGCAGGGCTTGAACTCACAAACTACAAGACCATGACCTGAGCTGAAGTTGGACGCTTAGCTGACTGAGCCACCCAGGAGCTCCAAAACTGACATTTTTAAACATCAAAATATCAGCAAACTCACATGATTTAGTCTAAATATATTTTGCAGACCTGGGCTTAAATCCCAGTTCTGCCATTGATAGCTGTGTAAACTTGAATAACTCAGCCCTTAAGCTCATTTATCAAGTGTGGATGAGAAGTAGTAGTAATAGTTTAAGAAGTCAGGCACTGGAGACAATAAAACACAGAACTGGAGTCTTTAGCTTGCCATTTATTAGCACTGTGGCTTTAGGTAAGTTATTTAACCTCTAAGACTCAACAGTAAAATGAGGACAGTATTACCCACTTCATCAGTTTGTAAAAAATCAAATGAAATAAAGTACCTGAAGGGGTTCTTGACACGATAAAAATGCTCACTAAATGAATGATAATTAGGTTGTATCACAAGATAGGAATATATGAGTGCACTTGCAGCACCTAACAATTCCCTCTCAAGATCAAAATCACAGTTCTTTCTATAAAACATATTTAGTGACTAATTCCTATCACAAAGACATTTTTCTCCTTTGAAGTTTGGCTGTATTTATAGTCTGCTACTACATAAACTTAAACTTGAGCTGGAAATAGTTTATATTACCCTCAAAGGTTGCTATTCCTCAAAAGCATTATAATATCCTAAGGGGAGAAATCATGTATACTTTTATTTTGTACTCCCCAGGATTTAGGATATTGCTGAATATACAGTAACTACATAATAAATACTCACTGAATAAAATGATAACATAAACTGTTAGCACTCAGATATAAGATGGGTGTTTAGACTCGTTTACCTTTTGTACTCAGGAGAATTAGAATACACACCAAAGAGAACCAGTGATGAAATATGTAACTCTTCCTCTTAGGAAGTTGTTACCCTTGGTAAAACAAGTACAGACTCTATGACATTACTCACGAGTTCTTTAAACCTTCTCTGACTAAAAGAAAGTTTTGATGACTTAAGGATAAAATGATTTGACCATAGTTATAATTTCTATTATAAACCAAGAACAATTTTTCTTCAAAATGCTGGCAGAGGGGGGTTTCAGAGTCAATCTAATTTTGTGCTAATATTCTTACTTTAACATTTTAAGAGGAGAAATAAATACAAGTGTTTGTGGACACGTGAGACTCAATATAAGTTATGAGAAATTAAACAAGATACAGTATAAGTAAGACTTGGGCTTACAAAAGATAAGAATGAATTTGTATTAAAAAAAAAAAAAGCGGGGCACCTGGGTGGCTCAGTTGAGCTTCCGACTTCGGCTCAGGTAATGATCTCATGGTCTGTTGAGTTCGAGCCCTGTGTCGGGCTCTGTGCTGACAGCTCAGAGCCTGGAGCCTGCTTCGGCTTCTGTGTCTCCCTCTCTCTCTGACCCTCCCCTGTTCATGCTCTGTCTCTCTCTGTCTCAAAAATAAATAAACATTAAAAAAATTTTTTTAAAAAAGCCACTGACCATTTGTCATGTTAAAACACATATTCCTATCTGGACCTAGTACAAATTATAGTACCGTATTCCTTAAGTTTAAATCTTTCCCAGGAGAACTACTCATTTATTTTTCACTCTCTACTTTCCAAGAACATTTAGCACCCCAGGTGCATAATCATTTGTTCTACTTGAGATTTCCTATGGCTATAAAAACTAAGAAATGAGACTAATATTCTTAAGTCAAGTTTCAAAACTAGTCTTTCCTTAAAACTACAAAAAGACATGAGCTAAATTTATATCCTTAAATGAAATAAGTCTTCCTATTTCAAGAAATTGGTATCTCAAAGAATAACAATATGCTAAAATGTTCATATTAAAAAACTGAAGAAATATTTAAAAACAAGCCATAACTGTATTTTTTGAACACGTGAAAAATACAAGATATAAGTAAGAGGATCAGGTAATATTTGACAGTGAAAAAAATCAAACGATTTTATGGGTTAAAGTTATGTTACTGCTTGCAAACTAAGGTATAGTCTTATTTTATAGTAGCTATTAAAAAAATCACTGGTGAAATTCTTACGATTATATATACTCTCAAACTATTAAAACTCATTTGGGTTCCTCCTTCCTTCAGGATATTTACAATTACTTTATTCTTATACAAACTGTAAAGTTTAAGCGAGACAGAGAAACTTGACTTACCACAGGATTGGATATGAAAGTGGTTACGAGAGTTCAGAAATGCCACAGTGCAATTTAAGGCAGCAAAAGAATACTAGCCCAAAATTAAACCAGAGGGCAAATTACCATCAGTGGACATGAAACAGAATTGGACTTTGCCCAGAACTTTATCGCTATATTTATAAAAAGGAATTGGGAGTTATTTTACAGACAAAAATAAAGCTTTGCTTTTTATGTCTCACCTGAACGACTGGGAAAATATTTTTATAAGAATTTATGGCCAGAGATACTATTTAGACTGAAATTTAAAAGCTATTTAAAACCCTTAGAAATTTTCTTACTTGCTAAGATTATACAAACACAAAACACAGAGATTAAATAGTGATTTATATAATAACTTTGCTGAAGTAACATCTGAATAATATAAACATTAAAAAGAAATGGGTATCAAGTTGGTGATGTGGTTTTACAAGGGTACTTCCTCCATTATAGCAGTCACAGATAATTCAATTAAATCCATACATGACAGGTAATACTGATAACATTCTTTCTAATCTGAAGGTATAGGCTCAGTCTAATTCTAGCTTCACTATAAGGAAATTCATTAACGAAATTTTAGAATTTTATTATTCTTATATGGTCTTTTGGTCTTTAAATTCTCCAAGAGAAAGGTGTACTATGAACCAGGAATTATTTAAATTTTTTTTTTAAATTTATTTATTATTGAGAGACAAAGAGAGACAGAGCATGAGCATGGGAGGGGCAGAGAGAGAGGGAGACACAGAATCTGAAGGAGGCTCCAGGCTCTGAGTTGTCAGCACAGAGCCTGATGTGGGGCTCAAACTCACAAACCCAGCAAGATCATGAGCTGAGCCAAAGTCAGACGTTCAACCAACTGAGCCACCCAGGCACCCCTGAGCCAGTAATTATTTAAAACTATTAAGGAAGTCTCTGATTTAGACCTTTAACAGAAAATTATCCTGACGGAGATGCAGACTGAGGATAAAGAAGTAGTATAATAAATTATATCCCTTGAATAAATAACAATTGATATGTGATTAAATTAGGTCTTTAAGGCAAATACTTTCTATGATCCTTAACAGAAGCTTCTCTTTGATATAGAAATAATTGAATGCCAATGGGATTTTACTTCTTTCTTAGTGCTATTTTTGTTTTATTTCTGGATAGTAATATACTATAGTGAGACATGTATGGAATCTGAGAAACTCAACAGATGAACACAGGGGAAGGGAAGGTACAATAAGATAAAAACAGTGAGGGAGGCAAACCGTAAGAGACTCTTAAACACAGAGAACAAACTGAGGGTTGCTGGAGGGGCAGTTGGTGGGGGGATGGGTTAAATGGGTGATGGCCATTAAGGAGGGCACTTTTTGGGATGTAAGAGATGAATCACTGGGTTCTACTCCTGAAGCCAAGACTACACTGTAGGTTAACTAACTTGAATTAAAAAAGTGCCCCACTCCCCCCCCCCCAAAAAAAAGCCCCAAAACCAAAAAACTAAACCAAAACAAAAATATACTATAGTGAGAGCAAGGAAGTGGTAAGTACCCTGGGAAGTATACTATGGGGAGGTGGGTATACATTGCTAAACATATACAGTGTGTCTGGTACTTTTGCATGTTGTAAGAACCCCATGGGGTGAGTGTTATGGTCCCCGCTGGTACATAAGATTGCTAAACCTCAGGAAAATTAAAGAGCTTGCCTTGAGGTATATATCTGACTAATAAAAGTAGATTTTAAAGTCCATATAAAAATACAGCATGCTTAGTTCTCTAAGTAATCATAATCACATCATCTTGCAGTTGTGATTTTTACTGACTGCTGCCCCCTCCAAGAGACATCTTGAAAACAGATCTATATTGGATACAACTCTAGAAAGGACATGCAGACATACATGAAAATATTTAATTTTAGTAAAACATAGAAAGGCTTACCCAGATGTATAAAAAATAAATTTGTGCAGCCATCTGTAGAAATTTATTATCAAGGTGGATTAGCCTTGCTCAATAATATGGTAAAGCTAAAACTCATCATCACTGAAAACTACTTAAATTAGTAATCATGATGCAGACTACTGGAAGTCAAAACACTTGAAATGGAAGAGATGTAGGATTACTTTAGCACACAATACATGCAGTTTTGCACGCAAGACAGAAGGACAGTGTAGTTTGTGTGTTCTGGAATTGATCTGGATTCATAACTTGGTTATACCCATTACTGGCAGTACAAGGGAAGACATTTAGGAATGTTTCTCTAGCCCTCAGTTTATTCATCTGCAAAATGAGGAAAATAAAAAGTACCAAATTTACAGGGTTAAGATTTAAATAACATAAAGGCCTGACTGGCACAAGGTGGTGCACAACAAATAAATGGTGGCTGTTACTACTATAGTTCTCTAATTGATCTGGGCATACGTCTGATGTGCCCAAAAACATCAGGGGGCTGGGCTTTCTCAGGATTGTCAATGTTTCCTAGCCAAAGACCACCAGGAATATACCCATGGTGGGATGCAATGGGTTTAACATTCATTGCAATGAAGCACAGTGCTCACTATGGGGGACTGTGGGGTCTCTCTGAGAGGGTTTGAGAGAGAGCTTATAGATTTGGGGGCAGGCTCCAAGGAAGGAGGGGTTCACTCTAGATTGGCTACTGTCAGAAAGCAGAGGCAATTCTACAGGGAAGGCAGACTAGAGTGAGGATAAAGCTGCAGCTGGTAAAGTAGTCACTCACATCAGCTAGAAGGCAACGTTTGGTATTTTGTGTGTGCCACAGCGACCTTGGTTTTGTCTGTGCTGAGACAACATCATATGTTCTTGTTTTGCCTCATCTTATCATGGTCCTAGCATAACACTGTCTACTGGTGTTCTGAGAAATTATTATGTCCAGATTCTATAACAGTACTTGAGGCCTCAGTGTCAGATCAGTCCCTAGACATCCTGGGGCTGCTGTTTTCCTTCTCAGTATGTTTTCAAAGTATCTAAGATGCCAGATCCATTATGTGTGCTTAATAAGTTTCCTGATTAAATACAAACCTGAATTAATTTAAAAGTAAGTTGTAAGGATGCAATATTTTACACAAATACTCGCAACTACCTTTAATTCAGAAGCTTGCTTCATTCACTGTTCCACTCAAGAGAAATGGCAGTATGAAAACAACCAATTTAATTTTAATTTACGGATGTAAAGTCTAAGTGATTTTAAGTTGTTGTTTTTTTTTTTTTTTTTTTTGAGAGAGGGCACAAATGAGCAAAGGGCAGACAGAGAAAGAGAGAGGGAGAGGGAGGGAGGGAGGGAGGGAGGAGAGTGGGAGGGAGGGAGAGAGAGAGAGAGAGGGAGAGAGAGAGAGAAGTGGGGCTGGTGCTCATCCGATGCAGGGCAGGGCTTGTGCTTACCTGAAGCAGGGCTTACCCGAAGCAGGGCTTACCCGAAGCAGGGCTCGAGCTCACCCGATGTGGGACTCAAATTCACAAACCATGAGATCATAACCTGAGCTGAAGTCAGATGACTGGGACACCCAGATGCTCTAAGGTCAGTCTTCAATCAAGCTCCAAAGTATAAACTCTACTCACTTTACTTTTCTGTATAAGATGTAATCTTAATTTCTATTAATAAGTTTTCTCTCTTCCTCTGATGACTATACAGGATGGGCAAATTCTTTTCTTCATGTTCTTTATCAATTTCCATGGCTAAAACCAACCAACCAGCCAACCAACCAACCAACCAACCAACCAACCAACGAACCAACCAACCAAAACCTCCCATGGATGTTTTATCACTGTGTAGCCAGACTTTAAAAAGAAGTATACCTTCAATTCTGAAAATCCAGATTGTGCATACTTTTCTTTTCATATAATTAATGTTATTTTCATGAGTAATTAAAAAGATTTAATGGTCATTTGCCATTAAACATTTCAAGGGAAAATGTTTAGGATTTTCTAATCATTAGGATTATTATTTGCCATCCTCATCCCAAACTGACATTTTAAGTTTATAACACTTAAATAATTTTGAAAGAGTTGATCAATATTAACAACTGGCTGTACAATGGCTACATATCATCTGTCTTAGAACACGTTGCACTGCCACCCCAAATTCCCCCTCACTCGAAATCTATAGCGGTCCGTGACAATTCAGGCAAATGACTATCAAACAACCGTAGTGTGTCTCAGTTCCAGGATTTTCCTACTGAAGGTCTTGTAAATGAAAAGGGTAACAATCATAATCTCAAGAAATATAAAACTTATGAGGAAATAAGTAATGCTTGCTGTTGGTGAGGTCAGTCCTGAATTACAGCCAATGCCATTACTGTTGAGCACAGAGAAAAGCACTTGCACTAGCAGATGCTCCTGAATTGCCTTAGAGCAGGCTTCTCATTCCCAGTTGAAGGGAGAACACTTGGCGATAATTTCTCATAACTGGAATATCAATGGCAATAGTAAACAGAGTTTAAAAGGCTGAGCTCATCAAGCCTCTGAGGAATCAAAGCAAATACCAGAGGCCGAACTATCTGTTACTAAATGCCCTCATTAATACTTGACGTATTTGAGGGGGAGAAAGTGGGAAATTTCATCCAAAAGTTCTGGAGTTTCATAAAAGCAGATATACAGAAAAAGTCATAAAATAAAATAAAATAAAATAAAGTAAAATAAAATGACTGTATTCATTTACAATACCTTCAGATTTAGGGTCACTTACTATCATATATAATAAGTTAACATATATGTATAATGTATGTGTGTGTGTATAGGCATTGTGAGAAATAAAAATATTTCCAGATATAAATGAAGATCAAGGATCTTTATCATTTAAATATCTCAAGTGGTTTTTGTTAGTTAAGTTGATGGCTATAAAGGGCTTTCAAATTTTCATTAATGACTACAAAGATTCTCTAAAATTTAAAAGATTTATAAAAAATGAAGTAATAACAAAACACCTTTCTGGAATGAAAGGTACCAGTACATTTTACCATAAGTTAAATCACTTTGTTTATAATATATAATCCTGTAATTTTACATAAATATGGACTATAACGTGATATTTTTATGACTTCAGATATATGGCATACTCAAAATTTATTTGAACACAACTGAAAACAAATCAACAAATACCTCGTAATTCTCATTAATTTAAAAAATATATAAATTACATATGTCAAGTCTATTGATCTGAATAACAGAAAAAACAATGGCTGAGCTGCCACTTTTATATACTTGTTGGTTAAAAGTCTGTACTAGTCACTAATGGTTTAAATTATAGCACTGTCTGGATCATTTTGAAAGAAAGTGATAAAAAGGTAAGAGGAGTTTAGAAGAGCATCCAGAAATGTAAGATGAAGAAAATCTTAGCAAGTGTGATAGAAGCCTTTCTAGAATTTACCCATGTGCTTAGTAAACAGTCTTAAGCATATTTCACAAAAATAAAAATCCAGTGGATATGACAAAAATGAAAGATGTTAGAGTCATCTAGGTATGTTAGTGCCTTATGTGATGCTACAGGAGTGACATTTTGTTGCGGAAATATTTATTAATAAGTATTAGTAATTATAGTAAAATAATTAGTAAAAAAAATCTTTTTGACCTTATTGCTAAAAAGGAGTCATTATGATTCACTTTAGAGACAGGGATAATGACAAAGTGTTGTATTACACAGTTGATACTTCCTTATTAAATCATATATAAAAACCATATAATATACATGGAGCACTATTGAATTAATCAACTTAGTTTGATAAATTATCCTTCAAGTTAACCTAATAATGGCATCTATACTTTTTTCTCCTAAGTATTTAAATTCAAGTGCCAATGAACTTTTCTACCACAATTTTAGATGAACTCATAAAATTACTTTTGCATTGTATATATATTATAGTTAATTCTTAACTTCTGCCCATTATTCTCCTTCAAAGACAGAGAATTCAAATGTCAAGTCTTACCTGACCAGGTTCTGTTCCAGTAACAGTCAAGTCTTGGATGGACCTACGTCTTGGCTGTCCGTTGCCTTTTAAAAGATAAAAAAAAAAAAGTAGAATACTGAGATGTATTCAAACAGATAACAAGGTTGCTACTGCTATGTAGGAAGTTGGAATTTGTTGCTCCTTGGATCTACACAAAATGTTTGTGGGAAAAATAATTGAGTTTATTGCTTAAAAAAAAAAAAGAGAGAGAGAGAGAAGAGAATGATGTAAGAAAAGGAAGAGAAACAGCTGTAGAGTTTTAACTCAAAAATTGCTGGTCTACAATAAAGTAGGTTCTAATACAATAACCACTCCTACCACACGAATAGCTGCTGAACTCTCTTGCACCATCTTCTGTCATGTATTTAAATAGATAAATGCTTGTGGGCCAGGGCTGATGATGGCATCTATTTCAAGGGTCTTACGTTACAGTTTCTACAGCAAGACAGCTAGCCAGCAGGTTGTATGATGTGACTGACTTTAACCAACAGCAGTACCTTGTTCATTCAAGGCCAAAAAAGATGCTTAGGCTTAAACTTATTACAGAGTCACACTTACTTAATCCCATTAGTCTTTGTCAGAACCTAGCAATTTATTATTGGAGAACAACTCTTAATTTCCTACTGAAAATCAATGACTCTCATTCCATTCTCAAATATACAGCTTGTTGAAAGTTGTATACTGGGCTGTTGTGTTAATCTTGCTTTAGGAACTTCCATGCAAATAATAATTTAATCTAAAAATCAGTTTATGAAAAAATTCTACAAATGTAAGTTTTTAGCAAAGTAGAATGAATTAAGCAATAGCTTCACTCAGCACTTTTATTTGGGAATAGGGCTGTTTATATGGTATATCCAAGATGAGAGATCAGCTGTCTAAAAGGAAACACCAAAATATTGTAACAGCTGACATAATACTCAAAATTCTTTTGACTCTGAAAGCTATATTATATAATTTCTTAGCGAGGAGGCAGCACTCAGAACATGTGCTCTAACAGTTCTGGCCTGATTAGCAGACAGAATTTGTTCTTATAATTTTATATTTCTCTAATCCTAAATTTCTTATTTTAAACCAATCAGCAATATAACTTAGCATCTTAATCCATACGACTCCATTATTATTTTGCATGTAAACTAAAAGGACCTTACAAAAGAATAATGTTTAACGCAGTAATATATGCAGTAAGCATAAAAACTCAAGTTTATAGCCAACTCAAATTTATAAGGATATCATCACTTTTTTTTTCATTTTAAGCTATGTTTTAGAATTCTTTGCATAATTTTAGCTCAAATTTACTCCAAATTTCATTTTATTCCAAGTTCCAACTTTTGAATACGAATTAAAATAACAAAAAAATAGCACTTTTATTGAATCAGGCACACTAATATACTTTTGTGATAATTTTTAACTACCCCCTTTTCCCGGGGACAAAAAGATCCCACCACCATGAGTAATAAGCAATTTTAGGCACATTTCATTCAACACAATCATTCTAAAATTAGCCTAGATAAGACAGGCTTGTAAAAGTGTCTGGAATTCTCTTTTCAGATTAGCAACATTTGTGAATCTCAGGAACCACCCAGCACATGTGTCTAAAAATCATTACATCACCACTACAATAACACCAAAAACAAAATCAAATCTAGGTGGGGGTAGAAGGGGAATAAAAACTTTTAAGGAAGTAGGGTAAATAAGAGGTGACACAGTTAACAAATGCCATAAAATGAGAAACTTCAAGCTAAAACATGAGTCAAAGCAAGCAATATTAGGCAATGCATTTTAATTAGCATAACCATGGCAGAAACCATCTGGCAAATAGTTTAGACAAAGCAAAAAAGTACTGCAATCAACAAATACTTGTTGCTCCAATATTGTTTTTAAGTTTTAGAAATATGAATGTAAAAAAATAAAACCATTATTGCAAATGAACACTGGGTGTGTTCTTAGTAAATTTAACTTAATGCTGAATTTTCTTTGCAACTAAATACTAATTTAGAAACTCTCTTATTTTACATTTTTTATGGTTCTTTGAAATGTACATACCTATATTACACATGGTAGTATAAATGAAAAAAAAGTAGAATCGAGGGCCAATATGATGTCAACAGATGCCTGATCAAGGAATCTGAATCCTGCCAATGATGTCCTGAGTATTCATTGTGTAATAAGTTCCAGAACTTTCATGACTTATGATAGAGAACAAGTGATATTTTTTTTAGAACAACTTTTCTAAGTAACAGCAACAAAACAGCTACATCCCTAGCCCATCATAAGACCTACATTCCCCATCCCCCCCAAAAAAGAAAGGGCAGTTGAAATAGCTTATAGGTCAATTCAGTTGTTTTTACAATGTCACAAAAACAGAGTCAGTCTCTTCAAAAAGCTGCTCTTATAAGTACAACTTATTTCCTGAACTGGTATTTAAACAGAGTCCTTCCCAGACAGCCACTTCTGTGTTTTTTCTTAATGGTTTAAGTAAGCTCAATGTTTTCCTTATCTTAACTACTCTTATTTTTCTATCTCCCAAACTTCCTGAGACCCTTTTCATGTAAAAATCAACACTACATTTTCCTGGAGACATCTCTTAACCAAATGTTGGAAAATTTGAGATTCATAAGTTTTGAATATTGAAAATTGTGGGACACTGTTCTCTTGATGTGTAAAATACATAAGATTTTAAAAAATTGTATAGCACTACACTGCATTATATCACTGCTTCATGGTAAACTGAATATGTAATTTAAAAACATATGTTCTCATTTAAGCTACCACAAATTTCATTTTCTTTTACTTATTTCTACAAATTCTGGCTTATTCCTTAGAAGGAACGCCCTTCAGGGTGGGTTTTTTCCTCCTATCAAAGGAAAGTATTATTGATGAGTTTTGCTTTCTGATAAACCGCCGTTATTAGGTTAGAGATCAACTTTTTATATTACAAAAAGTGATCTTGATACAATATAAAGAGACTACCTAAACATTCTCTTTAGGGTTGGTTACATGAACTTTCCTATTTAATTAGGCACAAATACAGAATTTCATTGAAGGTGAGGTGGCTACACATGGAGAAGCAGGTATATTTCAGCATAGCTCTCCTTGGGCCTCAGAATCCCTAATTCAAAGGTTTACAGCTGTTAATGACACCGTATGTCCAAGGTACGTAGGAACTTGAAAGATTTAGAAAAGTTTACTTCTTTTTATCTCACTGTTTCTTCACATTAGCACTACACTATTCAGGGGGAAAAACTACACCAATAATTTATGTACTACAGTTAAAGGATTTTTTAAACAAATTTTTTTAACATTTATTTATTTTTGAGACTGAGAGAGACAGAGCATGAACGGGGGAAGGTCAGAGAGAGAGGGAGACACAGAATCTGAAACAGGCTCCAGGCTCTGAGCTGTCAGCACAGAGCCCGACGCGGGGCTCGAACTCACAAACTGTGAGATCATGACCTGAGCCGAAGTCGGACACTTAACCGACTGAGCCACCCAGGCGCCCCTGAAGGATGTTTATAAACATTAGTACCTACTGATTCTTGAACCAAATACAGTATTAGAAAGGTTATATTCTTAACCTGATGGGAGAAAGCAAGATAGTGCCTAAGGGTCCTTGAATAGTATCAGCCTCCAGCTGTCCAGCATTCTACAAAACCCTTACTGCACTCTGCCTCATCTGTTTGCCAATTACCTAAGATATTTGAAACTTCTAAAAGAAAAAAAACTTTACATTAGTATTAGAAACTCAACTACCCATTTATGTTTGTTAAATATATTTGGGCTTTTCCATACTCCTCTTATGCTACTTAACTACTCATCATATTCTTGAAAAGCAACTAATAGAGGACTAAATGTGTCTGATTGAAGTTAAAAGTGAATATTCATTAAATTTTTGATATCTGAATGCAGCTGAAATCATAAGGACACCTAAAATTTCACTTTTAAAAAATTAAAAAATAAGTTTAATGTTTATCTTTGAGAGAAAGAGAGAGAGAGAGAGAGAGAGAGAGAGAGAGAGAGAGAGAGAAACAGAGTGCAAGTGGGGGAGGGGCAGAGAGGGACAGAATCTGAAGCAGGCTCCAGGCTCTGAGCTCTCAGCTGAGAGCCAGATGCAGAGCTCGAACTCACAAACCATGAGATCATGACCTGAGCCGAAGTTGAATGCTTAACTGACTGAGCCACGCAGGTGCCCCCCCTCTTTTATTAGTGTTTATTTTTGAGAGACAGAGAGAGAGAGAAGAGAGTGAGAGAGTGCGCGTGCAAGCTGTGAGCTCAGAGCCTGATCTTTCAGCTTTAAGAATAATATTACAAACAAAAAAATATCAATTAAGTTCAGGCTCTTCAGGGACCTGGGTAAAAACATTTTATATGATTGACTAAAAGACATTTGTATATTCAATATTCTTTATTATTTAATATATCCTTAAAAACAGTATGTAAGAAAATCATCTTTGGTCAAAGCATTCTACGATTCTAAAATGTTATGCCATATTATTTTAGCTTTAAAATACATATACTACTAAAGTATCACTGTTCAAGGTTCTCAAATAGCACATTAAGGCAAATTCTTATTTACAGAATAAATGAGAATTTTCAAGTGTTTAAAATGAAGTCAAGCTCTATAATTAGTCTGAACTAAGAAATTCAGAAGTACTGAGTAAAACAGCATAAAAACTGTTTATTTGGAAAAATTTACTTTTGTAAGTCTCATATTGGAAACATATATCATTTCAGGGTAGCAATTAATCTGGTATAAACTATGTATAAGGAATTTCATATTAGAAAGGAAGTGCAGAAGACTAATGTTTCAATTAAATCTTTTACAGGTGGATATATATGTATGGATTTGTTAGTACCTTTTTCAGTGGCTTTCAAAATGCATTACAACAGGTGATTTCCTGAAGTGCTCTAACTACTCACACAAGGACTCCAGAATAGTTCATCTTTTTTGATTACCAAAGCTAGAGCCACAAACAAAATTTGCATAACTATCAGAGTCTCCTACTCCATGCTTTATTTTTTTTTTTAATTTTTTAAAATGTCTATTCATTTTTTGATAGAGACACAGAGCACGTGGGGAAAGGGCAGAGAGAAGGGGAGACACAGAATCTGAAGCAGGCTCTAGGCCAGGAAGAGGTATAGAAAATTGTGTAGCTTGATCCGTAGGAACTTGTGAGGTATTGAAGGTCCATTTCTGCATGACCTGAGTGACTACTAAATTAATAAATGCTAGCCATAGGTTGCTTGCTCCTCCTCATTTGAATGATGGCAAGTATAAAATAGTGCTGAAGAGCAAGCAAACAACATGATTTGAATTTGTTTACCTGTGACTAGAATAGGGGTTTTAGTCACTCTAAAGATGTATTTAAAAAAAAATTCTTTAGAGTAATAGTGTGTATTTTACAATTTTAAAAACTTGGTAACTTTTAAAAAAATTCAAGAAGCAATATACACTTTAAAAAGATAGATTTGTATATTGCCAATAAGTACACATAAAAATTTTTGTGATGCTTAGATGAACACTCTTACTAAAAGAGGCAGTTCAGGAATGCCTAGGTAGCTCAGTCAGTTAAGCACTCGACTCTTGATTTTGGCTTAGGTCATGATTTCATGTTTTGTGGGATCCAGCACGGAGCCTGCTTAGGATCCTCCCTCTCTCTCCCTCTCTCTCTGCTCCTCCCTGCTCATGTACTTTCTCTTGCTCTTTGTCTCTCTCAAAATTATAAACTTAAAAAAAAAAAAAAAATCAGAATTAAAAAAAAGAAAAAGAGGCAGTTTATTCCAAGAAGTACATCAGACTCAGTATACTGCACTTGGCCAAAGGAAAGTTATTATTCAAACTACTTATTCATAACAGATAAGATAAAAAAAATCTATATTAAAAAAATGCTTACAACTGGGATCCAGTGCTAATGAATACCAGATTGGGTATATCAAGAGGCACTGTAATACCACACAGAACTTGTGGGAAACTGACTTCGAGGAAAAAAAAAATTCTAGAAGGTACTAAGAAATTTTGGGAATTAAGTAATGCCCTCCTTTATAGTTAAAATGGCCATGTAAGACATTTGAAATATTCCCGAAGCATGGGTTATATTTTCATATTTAATTCAATTTAAAAATAAACCTAAGAACACATTAATGTTTCGCTTTTATGTCCAACTGTAGTAATTCCAGTGGTTATATTCTTTCATTAAAGAAAGCGAAGCTGATTAAGTTAATATTTGGATATCTGGGGGGGAAAATCAACAAGAATATTTAATAAAATGTATTAATGAATACCATTTCTATTTGAACAGCATTGTTGCTCTGACAAATTAAGAGCAGAATTAAAGTTTCCTGACTCCATAAGGACTCAGTTACCATAAAAGAGCGTCTGCTGGCCAAAGAGCTCTCTTTAATGTGGACACTAAAGAGGAGCGAGGCAGAATTGCTCTATCTTCTCTGACTCAAACAAAAGAGGAGAAAATTGATGTGATTTGGTGTCAGATCTAAGTTGGGACCCTAGCTATGTGTTTCTGGGAAAACCACACAAAACCCATTTGATCGAAGTTCCTCATTTGTAAAATGGCTGTAATTTTATCTGGTAATCCAGTTATAAGACAGCTATGGACATCAATTAAGATGATGTACTTTTATTTAAACTACTTTAGAGTCACATAGAGCATCTATGTGAAACCAGTTTCTCAGCCTTGCCACTGTTGACATTTTAGCTGGATAATTCTTGGTTTGTGGAAGATTGGTACATTGCAGGATGTTTAGCAGCATCCTGGGCTCCTGCCTACTATATGCCCCCTGCCACTTGTGACAACCAAAAATGTTTCCAGATGTTGCCAAATATCCTGTAAGGAGCAAATTCATTCTGGTTGAGAACCACTGAGACTATTCTTTCTCTTCATTCTCCCTCATTATTGTGTACAGTACTGGCTACATCATTCGTTATGTGTGTATTTGTTAATGCTTATTCGTTAAGACATGGATTAAGATTATATTGCCATTTACCTAACTTCTCCTGATTCACTCAAACATTAATGATAATCACAGTTTAAAAGTTTAAATGTTGCCACTTTTTTAGTCAAAATATTATTCCCTTAAACATAGCACCTTTTGGTATGGAGGTAAAATGATTGCAAGTTAATTCTGCAAGCAGGCCATGACTCAATAAGTAAAACTACTATGTGAGAAGTGGGTTAACTCTTCTCTGAACAGCAATAGTGGTATTATAAAATAAATCACTTTGAAAAAATAAACATTAATTACTCTAATATAGTTTTATACAGACCAAATGCCAGGATCCTAAGAATTGTGTAATTTCTGTATTATACGTATTTATAATTTATACAGATTTTACATGTATCCTAGTTCCTAGCCATGAGAGGTCAATAATAGTTTGTTCAGTTAATAGGCACATATTTATTAAATGCAATGTGTGAGGCATCGTGCCAGATAACTCTGATACAATCAATAATAAGTAACAAAGGCATGGTGTCTATTCTGTTTTCATTTTACTATGGGAGAAAAAGACCTCTAGATATTCAACTACAATGCTATGCTAGAAATACAATCACAAGCAATACACACAGTGCTGAAGAATTCACCAAAATCACATCCATGAATGTGTGTAGGGAAAACTGTGTTTCTTTTTGGGAAGAGGTGGAGGAAAACCTAAAGCAGAGGAATAAATAAAAGATACATATTATTTTAAGTTTATATATTTATTCTGGGGGGGGGGGAGCAAGGGCATGTACACATGAGGTGGGGAGGGGCAAAGAGAGAAGGAGAGAGAATCAGTACAGAGCCTGATGTGCAACTCGATCTCATGAAACCTGCACTGAGATCAAGAGATGGATGCTTGCCTGACTAAGCAACCCAGGTGCCCGAATACAGGATCACTTTGGTGACATACGTTAACCAATATATGCCATTTAAATTTCTATCAAAAATGGTGATTTAGATTCATCTATGAAATTATCACCATGAGAAGAAATAAAAGCAATTTACCAATTTTAAGACACTGAAGTACCATGTGTGACTTAGGTATAAAAACATGTAATTTGCAAAAAGATTCTCCTAATAACACATAAGAATCAGAATTGACCACGATTCTTTGTCAAGACACCATGCAAAACAGCAAATCTCATTTAATTTTACTCTGTTTCTATTTTCTATGTTAAGGCAACATGGTATTTAGCAATTCTCTTTTCTCAACTTCATATTTCACTTGCTACCAACAGAAAGAGGCTTGGATAGGAAGCCTCAAGAGAGTCCAAAAAGGAGAAACCAAGGAAGGAAAAGAGCCCAGGACATCAAATATTTTTAAATAGTTGTTCCCTCTTTCTGCTGAGAGAAAACAACGTCTTGGTTCAGCTCATGTGCTCACTTAAAAGCAGGGAGGACGATGGTAGAATTCTGGGCTAGCATTCTCCCTTCTGTGAAAAGGTTTACTTTGCCTTCTATTTTACTCTCATTTTTGGAGATTTAAGGTATCCTGTCAAGCCTGCTTCATTGTATATAAATGTATAGTTTTCAATCTGTCTCCCTAGTTACTGTATGCAGGTGTCTATTTTCATGTCCTATAAAGATTGGAGCAAGAAGCATTTTATAAGTACCAGGGATCATTATTCCGGTCCCACAGCTATTAGACCAACTCAGGTGGTCTTTGATACCTGATATGACGATCTCAGGGACATCCAGAATGTTGCCAAATGAAGCAGTTTTACGGTGGCCCCGTTTAGGCTTGGAATAGGCTGCAAAAACATATATATACAGTATACATGCAAACAACCACAAACAGTAACACAGAAAATGATTAACTATAAAAACAGAATAATTTTCAAATAGCTATGTTAATAATACTTCATGCAGAATGGCATGCAGGACTGTCTAACTTTTCATCCATGCTTGGAAAAGGCGTGATTTAGGAGAAAACTATCAATAAAGATGTGTCACATACTGGTTTTAATTAGGAGAAAAAAAAAAGGACAGAGACACACAAAGCTGCAGGATAATGAGGAAGCAAAATTTAAAACATGTTCATAGAAACAATCTACCTAAGTGAAATCACTGATAAGCAATGGGGAGCTAGGATGAAAGTGGGAAGGGAGAGAGGAGTTAAAAAGAAATAAGCTGCCATATTTTTTTAATTACACAAACACAGGAATATATATTCCAGATAGACGTTTCTTGAAGTGTGCTATAAAGTAAAATTAGGTGATTAAATAGTAATTATTGAATCAAAGAATGAAATGTATATGCTTTTATAAATATAAATATTTACACATACTTCTATTAAACTGAATGTTACACATACTTCTATTAAACTGACTGTTTACTGTAGTTCTCAAAGTTCAAGGTGCATTCCCATTACATGTGAACAGTGTTAGAAGCTGGAGAATTCGAATCTTTCAAAGTAAGACAATTCATTTAAAAAAATCTGAATTGTATGAATTCAATGGATGTTCAACAGCATCTATTCTACATTTAGAGAGTGAGATAATCTAAATGTGTGTGGTTGTTTTTTTACCTAGTGAAATATCACTTCTGTAAAGAATAATAATAAATCAGTACCTGACTAGAAAACTGACACTAGCAAAGATACAAAACTGTAATAATGCCACTTATTTTAAGGCCATTATCTTAATAATGCCACTAGCCATCATTACTTAGCTGATCTAACTTGAATGACATCCCTGAAGGGAAAAAGGTTCCCCAAGTGTGAAGGTATGTCACTGTGTGCGCTATTCACCTGACACTACACTGAGAAGCCCTCACTTGACAGAAAAACACTTATGACTCAGGGACCATGAAGGCTTGTTAGTGGCTAGTGAGCTCCATTCAACCTGATTATTTATGAAGATTCATCCATGTGGCAGAGACTCCGAGTCCCCTTCCAATCTCTATCTTTCCCATCTTTCTTAGCAACAGAACTCTGACTTTACTCAAGGCAGCAATGTTCCCAGATAAAAGATCACAGATCCTTCTTTCCTGTGCAGCCATCTGTAGCCATCTGACCATATTATGATGGCCAAAGGCATATATGGAAGTTGTTAGGGGGAACTTCTGATAAAGATCTTTGAAAGAGCTTGGGCATATACCCTTTGGCATTCCCCCAATTCTCCTTTCTTGCTGCCCTGACTGTGGATGTGATGACTAGAATTGTAATAGTTATTCAGCAACACAAAGTCTTTGAGGAGACAAGTCATGCAATATGGCTTGTGGCACAGAGACAGAGAAATTCAGCTGCCTAATGATCATGGAGCCTACCTTCAAATTTCTTTATTTAAGAAAAAAAAAAAAGCTTAGGTGTTAAAGACATAGCTATTTTGAATATTCTGCTATATCTAACTGATTCTAATGCTGATACAGTCAGTGATCATAATTAGATGAAGACAAGTACAGTATGACATTCCTCTGGAAAACTTCTTTCTGAAAAAAGCTCCACACAAAATGAGAATATTCCATTTAGGACAAAAAAAAAAATAAGAAAAATACCTAAAAAACAAAACAAAACAAAAAACACACGAACCTGGTTAGCTAAGTTAAAGAATATATACGCTAATATACATGAAAATACACATGTATACACATATATGGCTTAAAAGACCAGAGGTAAATATATAAAATTGTTAAATGCTTCTCTCTGAGTGGGACAATTATAGAAAATTGTGGGTTTTTTGTTGTTTGTTTACATTTCCACATTTTCCACAAAAGAAATGTATTTACTTTTATAATTAGCTCCCCTCTACTCCTGGAAGAATTGGAAAGAAAACAAATTAAACCAGTATTACGACCCTTGAACAACATGAGTTTCAACTGCATGTATCCAATTATATGGGATTAAAGAAAAGATACAGTATAGTACTATAAATGTATTTCCCTTATAATATTCTTAATAACACTTTCTTTCTCTAGCTTATTTTAAGAATACAGTATATAATACATGTAACATGCAAAATATGTGTTCAGCAATTGTTTGTATTATTGTAAGGCTTCAGGTCAATGGTAGGTTATTAATAGTTAAGTTCTGGGGTAGTCAAAAGTTACATGTGGATTTTTGACTGCATGGCGGGTTAATGTCCCTAACCTCTACAATGTTCAAGAGTCAACTGTAACTGTTTTTGTGCTGACCAGTACCTCTGTAATTAATCATTTTAAGAAGTGAAAAAATGGAATTCAAATGCTAACTTTTCCAAGATTGAATGAAATTACCGTGATCTTTTATATTACAATTAGCTACACACAACTTATCTATTTTTGCTACCAGAAGGAGAAGGAGCAGACAGTAAAGCCAAACCACACTTGGATCTATAGTATATTTTTCTGCTAATTTCAAAATAAAATATTTGCCATTATGTGAAGTTAGCACAAATTCTAGTAGAATCACTCAAAATCCTCTAAACATACTAGTTTTGGCAAAATTTCAATTTCCCACTTAAATTTTCAGCTCATGTTTGAGCTGAATTACATTTGATAAAAATATAATTTATGATCCAAATAATTTTACAAGTCATACCTGCCTTATTTGGAACTGGAGAAAAACATAAATTATTGTTAGTAGCTTAGAAAGTCTACTGTAAGCCTACTTCCTGCTTTAAAAAAATTCATAACACAAAAAACCCCTGACATCGCCATAGGTAAAACAACTGAAACTACTCTTTCCACTCCTCTGCAGATTTTTACTTCCTTTTTACCTGTTGTCGCAGCAATCCTGGCTTCTATTTCAGACATGTCAGCACTCATCCTCTTGCCCTCAGAGGTGGGGGGCAAGCTCTCCACGCTGCTCCCACGGGAAGCTCCCAGGCTTAAACGTCCCGATTCACTCTGTTAAAATTACAGGTCAATTTGAATTATTGAAGTTCTTTAAATTTAAAAATCCTGGGCAACCTAGGAGGAGGAAGATATCAACTGAGATTCTTAGAGATTCTGTGCTGTTATGAAGGAAAAAGGAGGTTCTAAGGGAGAGCAAGCTACAAACACTGCCTTTAGGAAAGGGCAGTCACTAGAGTTGGAAGTTAAATGCTACGATTATTCTTTAACCTAAATGTATCATGTAAGATGAATAAAATCACTACTTAACATACTTTTAAACCAGTAACAGCAAAAACATAACAAATCTGAACAGTATGAAATGACAGACTGAGGACAAACTCCTTTAACTGAGTAGTAGAACCAAGAAATAAGCATCTTACATATTTAACCATTAAAGTTAGGGAACATCACAGGGAGGGAGTTGCGCTATTGGCAAAGGCAGCCATAATCAGAAGACAAAACAATTTGATCGGTAATAAACAGTAGGAGAATCTCATTTTATGTCTCTATTCTTATCTGCTTCAAGAATAAGACTCAGCACTTGTATAATGGAAGATGCCAAATAATTAATTTTAGTTAGCATAAAGTTGTGACTACTAGTAAGGTCATCACAGAATTTTACTTTTAGTAACAAAACAAACCTGTTGCTTTGCCTGATTTTTCAACAATTTTGATTCTAAGCGTTTAATAGTATCATTTGTTGCAGGAATTTGCTCCATATTAGTGTCACTTTTATTACTGGTATTTGTAGAAGCGATGTCCATGAATGAGCCTAGGAAAGCAGAAACATTTATGACTACAGGTTGGAATAATACAGATGCTTTATTCAATAATACGTAACATAAATTATTTTCTAAACTAACAAGACATGAATATGAACAAAATAAGACTTTTCAAGTCAATAAAGATATCCAAACAAATCCATTTTAAATGGAATTTAAGGATAGCACAGAAAGGGAACCAAAATGCTTATTAGTCTTCTAATAGTACAAGGATGACTTTAAGGTTCTTAGCCTGAGCTGGTAAATCAGAGTGGCTATCAAGATGGTGAGACGATGGGAGAAGTAAGTTTGAAGGGACTATCAGAAGTTTAATTTGGAAAACATAAGTTTGATTTCCTATCAGGTATCAAGCAAGTAGGTGGATATAGGAGTACAAAGGTCAGGTCTGGGATGGAGCAAAATACCAGCAAATAGATGGTATATAAAACCACGATACTGGATGAGATCATGAAGGAGATGAGTGTAGAGAAATAAGCTAAAGGCTCAATGACTGAGCCCTAGGAATACTGACATGTGTAGGTTAGGAAGATAAAAAAATAACCAGCCTAGGAAACCATCAGAAAAGTGGCCAGAGATGGAAGATGAAATCCAGGCTACTATGGTATCCTGAAGATCAACTGAAGAACATGCTATAGAAGGAGAGAGTAATGAAATGTGTCAAATGTTACTGAAAGTCAAAAAAGAAGAGAACTAAAAATCATTCATTTCGATTTAGTTATGTGGAGACAACTGGTGACCTTGACAAGAGCAATTCTGGAGTAGCGGTATAATAAAAGCCTGAATGGACTGGGCACAGGAAAGAATGGGAAGAGGTAACAGAATGTAAGTACAGACTATACATATACATGCCTTGGGAATGATTCCAGTAGAAAGGCTAACACTGATGAGGCAACAGACTGAGGGAAGAACAACTGGGAAGAGCAGATGGGATATAGTGCACAAGCAGACACGCCTGCCTTTGGTGAGAGCATGGAGAGCTTAGCCATTTTAACAGAAGAGAATGGAGAGCAGAAGGGCCCAGATACAGGTAGGTGGGCAGATGTAGTGGGGCAGCTTCTGGAAGCTATCTTTTCTGATTACTCCAATTTTGTCAAAGAAATAACAAATGGGATCAGCTGAAAGTGTGTAGTGAAGAGATGTTTGAAGTTTGAGGAGAGAGGCTAAAGTATACAATTAAGTCATCTAAGAGAGAGGAGATAGACTAAAATATGGCACAACTATCCAACGTCACTAAATCACTAAGGCATTTGAAGACCTTAAACATGAGTCGTCTCCAGACACATTCAGCTGCACTGCTATAGACAAGGGGAAACTGAGTGTCAGATTTAACAAATTAAGTTTAGCCAAACAAGCTTAAGATAAGAAATTATAATAACCAGCTGGAATTAAGTGAAGGGAGGATGAAAGGACGGACCTAAGAGAACTGCGGCTCAGTAAACAGAAGAATCAAAGGACTGAAGGTCACAGCACTTAAACAGAGAGAGGGTTTGGAAGCAGTGGTAGAAACACATGATGGAATTTTAGAGAAGTGCATTTAAGAATTCAGTGCAACTCCTTTTGGGATGAGCACTGGGTGTTGTATGGAAACCAATTTGACAATAAATTTCATATATTGGGGAAAAAAAAAAGAATTCAGTGCAACTCAAAAGATTTTCGGTAAAAATGGAATTTGGGAACAACTATTAAACCAGATTAAAATAAATGCAATTATTTAGATCAGTAAAAATACTTGTCGGTAAAAATACAATTTTAAGTACAGGATAAATATTGTATATATACACACACAAGCCCTTTTGTTTTAATTAAATTAACAATGAATGCTTAAAATGCCATATAATTTGAGAGGCACAATTTTTCTAAGAGAGTTATTTCTATGGTCTTTTTTGATGATCACAAACTTCAATCCCACTACTACTTGATATTTAGAAAAGTAAGGAACTTTGAACTAAAAATAAGAGTTCTTAAATAAGAGTTTCTATAGAGTCTTCTACAAAGACCAAAAAGTAGGGTGTTCATGATGAAGAAATACGTTGTTTTTTATATTTACAATAATTTCTAATATTCTTTGATGTAGCAGTATCTGTGTAAAAACGATTTTTATTTTTCAAATAAAGAATGACATTCCCAGCAATACAATATCCCATCTTTTTATATGTAACTATGCAAGAATTCTAAGACTTGGAAGCAAGTCTTTAGTAACTCTTTAATCTCGGTACCTTCATGAAGAATGATGCACCAGGAAACTCAAATTGCAGTCAATCATATGAAATGAAGAAATTAAAATGCAAATAGAGACATCATTCATTGCCTCTTGATTATAATTTCATAGGAACAGAGACACAAAAAAATTAGGTTATTACTCTTCCAATCTATCCATTTACCTGTACTGGTGGCAGAATTGCTCTGTCCTTCATCTGAGTACTGACAAGGATACTGTAATGGCTCATCTGCTCCTGGAAAGTACTATGTATGAAAAAGTACATTACAATTTAAAATTTCTTTAATACAAATTAAATCCTGTAAGAATTAACTTGGAGAGTACACATTAATTATTTTTTTGTTCTGGGATTTGAAAGTAGGAAAGTGCTGCTTTATTTTCTGTAAGGCATACACTGAATTTACAGATACCTAAACTCAGTATGTTCCTTAAGTTTTTGATTTTACAAAGATGACGATAATGTGCTACTCTTTTGAATTTCCACTATGATCAATGCCATATATCTACTTAAGTATCTATTTTACATAGAGCCTAGATAGTTTTGAAGAAAACAGCATACATTTCTGTAAAGGAACACAGGAAATAGTATGACTCCTCACAATGATATAAAACGTACTTATGTTCTCATAGTAGTGATATAAACTTCCAAACTGCTGAAATTATTGTTAGTCTGGCAACTGAGCCTGTTATGTCATAGAATAATTGTTAGAACTAATATTTTGAATATCAGAGATAGATTATGGCTGTTTCTCTATAAACTGGAGATGTAATATTGGAAATTTTTGCTGGATAAATATTAGAACTTAGGGGAAAAAAGGAAGGTCTTCTTTTCAAATCAGACAAAGCAAATATAAGTACAATTATAATTTGAACAATTTATGTATCCCAATGTTTTCAAGTATCTGACTATGGCGACTAAGTTGTTTTATTATGACCATATCTTTAGGGCTTGATGTATAGCTGGTATCCACATATGATGGGAAGTTTTAATCAGAGTAGTTCATGCTTGGTTTCAATAGAATAAACAGATCTTTGGCCATTTAGGAAGTATATATTTAAGGAGTTTGAAGGGTTCTTCTAGTGAGCAAATTGTTGTGAAATTCAGGGACTTTTCATAAGTATGTGAACTTTTAAAAGTCAAAGTAGCGTTTGATAGATTTTGCTAGTGCACCAAAAACCAGAGTCCTAAAATTATTCAAATAATTCTAAAAGTGTTTGTTTATAGACTAAGAAATTTTGATGATCATTTAACAGGGTTCTTCTAAATTTAAAAATTCCATAAATCCTAGAAGTTTAACTTTTTAATGGCAAATGAAAAGCTAAAAATATGCAATGAAAAACCAGAAGGTAAAAATCATTTAAATAAAGGTGTCTGGGAATGCAACCATTCTATTGTCCTGCAGATAAGTGATTGTTTGAAGAAGATCTGCACTCAAGAAAATTTAAAATTTAGTTTGGCAAGTATTAGAGTCAGAATATACCTAAGTCCTGTAAAGACATTTAATTCAGCTTCTCTCACATTACAGATGAGGCAACAGGCCCCCAAAACAAACACATCTGTCCACTAAGTTACACAGGAAGAAAAACCAAGTCCAGAAACCTAGTCTAGCTATCTTTCCAGTATAAAGAACTAGACTTTTTTTCTTTTCCAAAATAACATTTCTTCCTTTGATTATAGAAGTGATAAGTACCCATTCTAACTTGGACAATACAGAAAAGTATAAAGCAGAAAAAAGCAATAATGTCTCTTTACTTCAAAATCCCAAACTCAGTATATATCAAATTCCCCTAAATCCAAAACCCCTCAAGAGAAGGATTATACCCGCATCAAGTGAGTCATTATTTTCACAATCTCCTCCATTGAAGGGCGCTGAGAAGGATCTTTAGACCAACAACGAGTCATCAGGCTCTCAATGGGCTTAGGTAAATTTTTGATCAGTGGTGGTCGAGTACCTATAATTGAAAATTAGAGGGGGGGGAAAGAATGTATTTACCCAAAGAATGGTGTAAGTTTTTTATATGTATTTCCAATACAGTAGTTATTTTATAGTTCTTGTAATTTAAGATTTATTTTGGAATAATAAAAGTACATTTCTTTTTGGTCTATTAGGTTAACATATTTTCATAAAGGGGAAGCTATACTTTTGGCAAAGTTAAATTAAAATTTTTATATGCATTATGGTTAAGAGTATATTATTTCTCATACTTATGAGAAATAATGAGAAATAATATTTCATTTGTTCTAATATTGTTCTTTTAACAAATAATAATGGCTTAGTGAGTGTTTTATTAAGAAAATAAAATGGTGGCTTGAGGTAATCTTCCTTGAACTGTATTTTCAGATTTACTGTAAAAATTTCAAATATGTTTGAAAAATCTTCCATAGCAGAAAAGTCACATCACTGTGGTATCATACTCACTGACCTCCAAATGACTCTTTTGTTGGTGGCAGACATTTTTTGGCTGCTGTGAATCTGTCATTTCACAAGCTGAGAACTATCAACTTTTACGTAATTACCAAGACTGTAATATTATTAGTGAGGTCCCTATCTTAAAGAAAGCCTCAAATATAATGAAATTTTTGTAATTTCACCAACTAACAAGTTAGTTCTTTTATTCCTTACTTCACTGTCAATTATTTACTGACAACTGACAGAGAGAACATGAAACACTGTCTTGTCAGTGCTCTAGTACTCTCTACAATGACATTAAAGGTAGTAAAATGAAAGGTAGTACAGGAAACTGGTAAAAACACTTAAGATTACTCAGATGATGGCACTGTTTGACAAGTCTATTAATGACCTAATTAGGCAGGTATTTGTATGATTTGTGGAATAGTGTATTAAAATGCCAATAAAACTAAAATGCCATAATCAGAATGATTACAGCCAAATGATAAATTAGAGTGATGCAAAAATTAGGAAGGTTAAACAAGGTTTCCCTTCATGAAGAGTTTATTTTTCCAAATAAAATGTGAAGTAACTAGATTATGAAGAACATGTATTTTAACATCATAAGTGGTTAGAAACATAACTACAGGTCTAAAAGGAGCGGGAGGGATGCAAAGAAAGAGTTCATATATCAATATAATTAAAAAATATGGGCACCGAGACTCACAAAGATCTGGATATGAATCCCAGCAATACCACTTACTAATCTAGTGACCTTGGGCAACTTCCTTTTCCTGTTTAGGTCTCAGTTTCCTAATCTACAAAACTGTAAAATGAGGAATAGTACTCCCTTCATAAGGATGGATGAGGAGATAAAAGAAAGAGTATGTGATGAACTCTGTTTTGTCTTTACGAATAGCTTAAGTAACAACTCTTATTATTATTCTTTGCTTCCTCAAGAGAAAAGGTTATACCTCCTTCAACTACCTTGATCATGAGAAGAGATTTTACTTATTTATTTAATTTTTAAATTTTATTTTCTCCACAGAGTCCAACCCAATGCTTTTCCATCCCCTGGAGAAAGCCATCCTAGGTAGTTGGCTCTGGCTGTACTGATGGCCTTTCCCAAATCAGCAGAATCAGCAGACCTCCTCAGCCTTGTTCTAAGGACAGGACCAGTCTCGGCACTGCCCTGACTGATTTGGGGGGTGTGGGGAGGAGTGCAGGAGACTGATGGCAGCAAAGTATTCTGGCAACAAAGAACTGGATGTTTTAATGTTAGGGATAAATGATTTTCTTTGAGGTAGACACAATTTTCCAGACAGAAAATATGCAAAATAATTAAAGAAAAATTTCTTTTTACGAACCATTATGAACAGCCCACATGATACGGAAAGCTGGGCCACCAATCTCATCAAAGGGTTTCCGACGTGTTATTACTTCCCAAAGGATAATACCCCAGCTGAAGACGTCACATTTTTCACTGTAATTGCTACCTAGAAAAAAAGGTGGTATAATTTCAAGACTTTTTTCCACATGACTTACAGAAACAACTGTTTTCATAAATTTTAAGAGTGAGCACTGTGTACAGGAGGATGCTGCATGTAGAGCTGAGAAATTATTCTTTGTAAAATACCTTAAGTCTCTGCAACAAATATATTTATTTAATGAATTGAGTGTTAATGCACTAAAAAAATCACCTTAGAAAGTTGGTCATTTTCTACCTTTCATTCAGAGGCATAGGACCTTTCTTCTATTTATTTAGACTTATACTTTCCCTGGGACACAGTATGAAACATCTGTACATTACTTTCTGTAATTTTTTAATCTTAAATTTTCTTCTCCCATTCATTCTTTTGATGGATAGAACTACCCTACTAGCAAAGCAGAAGAAATTTCTAATTTAGTGATAAGATTTTCTTTTCAATATCTGGCAAGATAAAATTTAATTTGCAAACTTAAAAGTTGTAAGCAGTGAAAATTATGCATAACAAATTTATAGTAAGCAGATTACGCTGCCAAATTTGTAGGATCACTAAATCGGCGGGTGAATCAGCACAATAAACAGCTAAAACCCACAAAAAACCCACTGTAACAACGAACAATTATTATAGTGATAGCTACACATGTACTTAGCACGTGTATTACACATGCAACTAAGCTGCACACTGTAAGCATTAAAATGAGATTACAGTCGGACTTGGGCTACAGGTGCTGACATCTTTCAGAAATGAAGAAGTCTAGCTTAATAGTACGAGCTTTGTTACTCTAAATATTAAAAGTAACTTTTATTTCTGGGCTTTTTTGAATAAACAAATCTTTTTGCTTTCCATACTATAGCAATACTATGTTATTTTAACACACAAAAAAGTATTTTAAATAGTTTTAAAACAATGTATTCTGTATATGAACTTAAAAACAGGAGGCATTATTTAATTTTGTATAATTTAACATTTGCTGGTCCATTCACTTTTTGACTGAATTTTAGGGCAAAATAGGTCCACTCAAGTGACCATGTGCACAGCAAATTTCTCTTTCCCTCAAGTGGCTATAAACAAAGAAACAAAAATCCTTAAATTCATCAAAAATAGAAGAAATAAGACATAAGCAGAACCTGATTACTAAACTGATTCTAAATTTTATGGACAGTCTTACTTCCTAATATACAAATCACACATCTTCAGTTCAACTTTACTCATTTAACAGATAGCTTGATGTTTTCATACAGAAACCTATCATGAATTTATAGACCATTCTTTTAGAACTTGCGTGAAATACGGAGATGTAAAAGAAAGCGAACAGGGGTGCCTGGGTGGCCCAGTCAGTTAAGCGTCTGACTCTTGATTTTGACTCAGGTCATGATCTCACGATTCTTGAGATTGGGCCCTGTGTCCAGCTCAGTGCTGACAGCACTGGAGCTTGCTTGGGATACTCTCTCCCTCTCTGTCCCTCCCCCCACTTGTTCTTTCCCTCAAAATAAATAAACTTAAAAAAAGAAACTAAACATGAGATTTTTCTTTACTTGTCTTTCTTAGTTATCATATTTCTGCCAAATTACTTGCATTCCAAAGGCATGCTCATTTCAACTTTAGATGTCAATTTTTAACTACTAGGAAACCAATACAAAAGTACAGTTGAGTCTTACTATTCCTGGTATTTATGTTCTATAAAGTTTCTGCGAAGACTGAAATTAGTCAATGCTGAATCATTTGCTCATAGGGGCAATCAGAGTTGGGTTCCTGTGAGGCTCTTAATGTCAACTGGTCAAAACATGGAAGTCTGGAAAACCTCCAAAAGCATGGAGGTTAAAGAACACCCTACTAAAGAATGAATGGGTCAACCAGGCAATTAGAGAATAAATTTAAAAAAATATGGAAACAAAAATAAAAATACAACAATCCAAATGCGTTGGGATGCAGCGAAGGCAGTCCTGAAAGGAAAATACATTGCAATCCAGGCCTATCTCAAGAAACAAGAAAAATCCCAAATACAAAATCTAACAGCACACCTAAAGGAAATAGAAGCAGAGGAGCAAAGACAACCCTAACCCAGCAGAAGAAGAGAAATAATAAAGATCAGAGCAGAAATAAACAATATAGAATCTAAAAAAACTGTAGAGCAGATCAATGAAACCAAGAGTTGGTTTTTTGAAAAAATAAACAAAATTGATAAACCTCTAGCCAGGCTTCTCAAAAAAGAAAAGGGAGATGACCCAAATAGATAAAATCATGAATGAAAATGGAATTATTACAACCAATCTCTCAGAAAAACAAGCAATTATCAGGGAATACTATGAAAAATTATATGCCAACAAACTGGACAACCTGGAAAAAATGGAAAAATTCCTAAACACCCACACACTTCCAAAACTCAAACAGGAGGAAACAGAAAGCTTGAACAGACCCATAACCAGCGAAGAAATTGAATCAGTTATCAAAAATCTCCCGACAAATAAGAGTCCAGGACCAGATGGCTTCCCGGGGGAGTTCTACCAGACATTTAAAGCAGAGATAATACCTATCCTTCTCAAGCTATTCCAAAAAATAGAAAGGGAAGGAAAACTTTCAGACTCATTCTATGAAGCCAGTATTACTTTGAATCCTAAACCAGACAGAGACCCAGCAAAAAAAGAGAACTACAGGCCAATATCCCTGATGAATATGGATGCAAAAATTCTCAATAAGATACTAGCAAATCAAATTCAACAGCTTATAAAAAGAATTATTCACCATGATCAAGTGGGATTCATTCCTGGGATGCAGGGCTGGTTCAACATTCGCAAGTCAATCAACGTGATACATCACATTAATAAAAGAAAAGATAAGAACCATATGATCCTCTCAACTGATGCAGAAAAAGCATTTGACAAAATTCAGCATCCTTTCTTAATAAAAACCCTCAAGAAAGTCGGGATAGAAGGAACATACTTAAAGATCATAAAAGCCATTTATGAAAAGCCCACAGCTAATATCATCCTCAATGGGGAAAAACTGAGAGCTTTCTCCCTGAGATCAGGAACACGACAGGGATGTCCACTCTGACCACTGTTGTTTAACATAGTTTTGGAAGTGCTAGCATCAGCAGACAACAAAAGGAAATCAAAGGCATCAAAATTGGCAAAGATGAAGTCAAGCTTTCACTTTTTGCAGATGACATGGTATATACATGGAAAATCCGATAGACTCCACCAAAAGTCTGCTAGAATGGATACATGAATTCAGCAAAGTTGCAGGATACAAAATCAATGTACAGAAGTCAGTTGCATTCTTATACACTAATAATGAAGCAACAGAAAGATAAAGAAACTGATCCCATTCACAATTGCACCAAGATGCATAAAATACCTAGGAATAAATCTAACCAAAGATGTAAAAGATCTATATGCTGAAAACTATAGAAAGCTTATGAAGGAAATTGAAGAAGACATAGAGAAATGGAAAAACATTCCGTGCTCATGGGTTGGAAGAATAAATATTGTTAAAATGTCAATACTACCCAAAGCTATCTACACATTCAATGCAATCCCAACCAAAATTTCACCAGCATTCTTCTCGAAGCTAGAACAAGCAATCCTAAAATTCATATGGAACCACAAAAGGCCCCGAATAGCCAAAGAAATTTTGAAGAGGAAGACCAAAGCAGGAGGCATCACAATCCCAGACTTTACCCTCTACTACAAAGCTGTAATCATCAAGACAGCATAGTATTGGCACAAAAACAGACACACAGACCAATGGAATAGAATAGAAACCCCAGAACTAGACCCACAAAAGTATGGCCACCTAATCTTGGACAAAGCAGGAAAGAATATCCAATGCAAAAAAGACGGTCTCTTTAACAAATGGCGCTGGGAGAACTGGACAGCAACATGCAGAAGAATGAAACTAGACCACTTTCTTATACCATTCACAAAAATAAACTCAAAATGGATAAAGGACCTGAATGTGAGACAGGAAACCATCAAAACCTTAGAGGAGAAAGCAGGAAAAGACCTCTCTGACCTCAGTCGCAGCAATTTCTTACTTGACACATCCCCAAAGGCAAGGGAATTAAAAGCAAAAATGAACTATTGGGACCTCATGAAGATAAAAAGCTTCTGCACAGCAAAGAAAACAACCAACAGAATGGAAAAAGATATTTGCAAATGACATATCGGACAAAGGGCTAGTATCCAAAATCTATAAAGAGCTCACCAAACTCCACACCCAAAAAACAAATAAGCCAGTGAAGAAATGGGCAGAAAACATGAATAGACACTTCTCTAAAGAAGACATCCGGATGGCCAACAGGCACATGAAAAGATGCTCAACGTCGCTCCTCATCAGGGAAATACAAATCAAAACCACACTCAGATATCACCTCACGCCAGTCAGAGTGGCCAAAATGAACAAATCAGGAGACTATAGATGCTGGCAAGGATGTGGAGAAACGGGAACCCTCTTGTACTGTTGGCGGGAATGCAAATTGGTGCAGCCGCTCTGGAAAACAGTGTGGAGGTTCCTCAAAAAATTAAAAATAGACCTACCCTATGACCCAGAAATAGCACTGCTAGGAATTTACCCAAGGGATACAGGAGTACTGATGCATAGGGGCACTTGTACCCCAATGTTTATAGCAGCACTCTCAACAATAGCCAAATTATGGAACGAACCTAAATGTCCATCAACTGATGAATGGATAAAGAAATTGTGGTTTATATACACAATGGAGTACTACGTGGCAATGAGAAAGAATGAAATATGGCCCTTTGTAGCAACATGGATAGAACTGGAGAGTGTTATGCTAAGTGAAATAACTCAGAGAGAGAAAGACAGATACCATATGTTTTCACTCTTATGTGGATCCTGAGAAACTTAACAGAAACCCATGGGGGAGGGGAAGGAAAAAAAAAAAGAGGTTAGAGTGGGAGAGAGCCAAAGCATAAGAGACTCTTAAAAACTGAGAACAAACTGAGGGTTGATGGGGGGTGGGAGGGAGGAGAGGGTAGGTGATGGGCATTGAAGAGGGCATCTTTTGGGATGAGCACTGGGTGTTGTATGGAAACTAATTTGACAGTAAATTTCATATATTAAAAAAAAACAAAAAACAAAAAAAACGCATAACCTTGTTTTATGTGTGTTTCTGTTTAAAACACCTTATTTAATACATATTGTGGATTCTTAATATTGAACTCATGGAACTGCACTATAAATCATACCTGAATAAAGATTAGCTAGCATGCATTTTTCTCTCTGTAAGACATACCAGTCTTGTTATACTTAGGAACACTAGAACACTTCAATGCTGCTCTTGGAGGCCATCTTAAACAGTAAAATCACCAACAAAAAGCACATAAAGAACGAAAAAAATGTGGTACTATGTAGATCATAAAAACAACACAGTATGAGAGCTGAAATACGAAGGTGGTGTGCTGTCTCGTTCCTTAGCCGGGAACGTGTGTTGGATGACTCACAATTTTTCCCTGCTCCATACATGACCACAAATAACCATGAAAGCACCATGAATACTGATTTTAGGGTTACAAATAGGTGATTTTTACAGTTGCAATGGTAGAATATGAAAATGAGGATTGAACATATACTTGAATTTGCACAGAATGTTGCTAGACAATATAAATCTTACTATGATCTAGGGCTGTATTTGTTTGCTACCTCCTTAGACTTTAGTACAGCTGACCCATGAATACTAGATTTATACACACATTTTTTTTTTTTGGACAAATACAGTTTAACACCATAAGTGTGTTTTCCTTATTATCTTAATAACATTTTCTTTTCTCAGCTTACTTTATTGTAAGAGTACGGTATATAATACATATATAAAATATGTGTTAATCAAATGTTTGTTATTACTAAGGCTTCTGGTCAACAGTAGACTTTCAGTAGTTAAGTTTGGGGGAGTCAAAAGTTACACGTGGATTTTCAACTGCATGGGGCAGTGGTGCCATTAACCGTCTGCATTGTTCAAGGGTTAACTGTATACTTTATGATATGTACTATGCAGGAGTAAAACCATGGAAACGGGGTAAAGCCATAAACACATACTGGATGTACACGGAGTAAGAAGGAAGATTATCAATCACAACATGCTTTTGTCATTTTACCTTCAAAAACTTCAGGTGCCATCCAAGCAGCACTGCCCTTGTTATTGGTCATGTGTGTCTGAATGTCACAGGCTGTACCAAAGTCACAGATTTTTAAAACTGTCCCCCCTGCAACCAGCAACAAGCTGTTTACAAAAAAACAAAAACAAAGGTTATTAGACCAATACTTGATTCCTACAAAAAAAGAAGAGACATTTGTGGAAACAGAAAGTGTTAAGCAAAATGTCACTATTCAACTTCTGTCAAATGCTTCCTGGTCACCCTAACAGCTTAACAGTTCAGAGGAATATTAGCAAAGATTAACTGACCTTAACCTAGTTCTCTTAGGGAGACTGCTAGACCCACATTTTGATGTCTCCATCTCTATCTCCATAATCTTTCCTGACTATATGTCTCTCTGGGCCAAAATTAAACATGGGGTTTTAAAAAGTTCTAGGTCAACGTTATGGTGTCCTGAAATGAAAGTGGATGGATTTCAATACCTTCATAAATCACTTGCACCCTAAACTTAATCTACCCTTTGCAGTGTTTTTCAAGCTGCAGGCAGAAACCTAGTCATAAAATATAGATCATAAAATCTAGCCCAAAGATCTGGAAACCTAGGTCACAAAATTGATTCAGTAGACTATGACAGCATTTTAAAAAATAGAATAGAAAATACCAAAGTGTGTCACAAACAGATTAAATACCGTTTCATGTATGTTGTTTCAGTTTTATACACATTAATATGTACACGATAGACTATGAAGTATGTCTTACCATGGATCATGGTCCAAACGTTTATAGACTTGTTATTAATCTTATGGCAAACAGATATGAATCTTTAGTTTAGCCTAATGTATCCAGACTGGTTAACTGTTCACTGACCCTATTTCCTTTCCCTCCTGGGCAAAAAGATTAGATTTTTTAGATTTCTGAGCAGTTAGATGGGGCTGTTCGTCCATTCCAGCCAATGGATTGTGGGTAGAAGTTATGTACTTCACTTTCAAGCCTGGCCATAAAAATCTCCCACGTACAAATTTACTCCTTCTTTTCCTCGTATGCCACTGCATGCAGAAGATTTTGAATTACAAGACAGAAGAAGCCTGGGATTCTGAGCCACCAATGTGAAAAACTCACTAATCAGAAACACTCATTTTGGACTTCATACGAGTGAAGGAAAAAAAAATATTTTGTAAAGCCATGAGATTTCAGAGCTTACCTATTATAACAGTGCCACTCTAACCAATACGAGAAAATGGTACAGAAGTGGGTGGTGGTGTAACAAAAATCTAATATACTGTATTTGATATTAGCTTAGTAGTAGGCACAAGAAAGCTAAAATTGGAGGCTGGAAAAATCCATGTAATGACATGGCAAAACATTTGGTAAAATCTGTCTCCTACAATAATTTGTGGTCCTAAAGGACTACAAAAGCTGACTGCTTCTAGATTCCAAACAGAAGGAAGACTGACAAAGGTCCACGAAGACTCAGTACTGCAGCAAAAAACACATTAAAAGAGAGTACTTCCCACGAAATTTAATGGCTTCAGGGTGCCACTATTCAGTTGAGAAAATGCGATGTGGCCAGAAATCAAATAAACCAGGTTCAAGATTTTGCCTAACAAAGAATTCTGGTAATAGTTATAGGCACATGAAACTGACTGGAACCAGAGATCACAAACCTACTTTTGAAGAAATTAATATTGCCAAAGGAGCAAGTTTCTAGTTAAAAGTTTGATTGTTTTGAGTCTTAACAACAATCCTCAGGACCCCAGATCTACATAAGCAGGATGTAGGTTATATAAACTGTAGGGCTTCTGAGGACAGTCTATGCCAAAACCCACGTCTGACGTGGTATGAAAATGCACAAGGAGTCTAGATAAGGGTGAAAGTTGGGAGTCATGAGCAATGGATAAGGGAGTTCCTTTCCAAGGGTAAAATCAAGGTCTGATCAAGACCACGCTCACAAATCCAGGGCAGAGGGACCAGACAATGCAGGACTTCATTCCTACACACCAGTAACTGCTATATGCCTCCATGCTTCTCTTTTCCCAGTGGAAATTTTACTGATTGTCCTGTCTTTCTGCCATTATGTATTGTGTGAGTTGGGAGAAAGAGGTGAAGAGGTGACAGATAAACTTGTCCTTTTAATTGCTTTCCAAATGAATTAAACGGACCACACCCATACCAGTTGGAGAACACGGTACGTCATCCTGAGAGCCTTTGGGATGTTTAACTGGCAAAGAACAGTAAGCGGTTCTAATCTGTGGTTAGAGCAGTAAATAAATACTTTGGGTGACCGGGACTGGCTGACTGCTCATAAAAGCCACCCCCAACTTCCTCTACTTTTCTGAACTTCTAGATGTAGCTAAGACTGAGTTGTGGCCACTGATATGTGGGTAGAGGGAGGGTTACTTCTAGATGTGGCCCAAAAAATCTCTCACATGATCTCCATTCTCTTTATCTGCTGGCTGAATGCCTACTTTCCCAAAGTCCTGGAGGATAGCAGAAATACAAGATGGAGGGAGCCTAACTGGGTCCTTGAATGACTACATGGAAGACCATCTGCCAAAGAAGAACACCTGTTTTGGATTTTACATGCACAAAAAATACATTTCGACTGTGATAAGCCCAGTATGAGCTACAGCAGCTGGTGTTAAAATAGCTAATATTCTCAGCTATTAAGATTCCAAAGACCCTGATACTCAGAGTCTTAAGCTTCTTATATCCCAATGTAACTTGTTAGTCCTATAAGAACTGAAATATATAAAGCATTCTGAAAGTGTAAAAAGACAATTTTTATTAGTTTGTTATTAAAGAGTTAATTAAACATTTAAAAATAAATGTGTGAGACACTCTCTAATATCCTTACCTAAAAGACTTATAGTCATGTTGGTTAATCTGTAAACAAGTAGAAATAATTCTTTATTTTGAATCCCCTTCTTACACGCAAAAAGGTATTTCTGTTTTATATGGCCAACATTTATCTTAATGTATGTTTACTCATTTTGTTTCACCATTCCTTCTTGAACCTTATACTTGTCTACGTAATCATTTTCTTTCTTTCCCAAATACCTTCAATTAAGGTCCATGTATTGTAAATTCTCTCAGGTTTTCTATCAAAATGTCTTTAACTTGCACCTTTCTCCTTAAAAATAATTTAGGGCAGGTACACAATTCTGCGTAGGTAACTATTTTTTCTCAGCTCTGTGAAGTTATGATTCTAGTTTTCTAGCTTCCATTAATGGTACTGGAAACTATACTTCAGTCTATCTGACAATCCTTTGTAGGTAATCTCTTTTCTGATTAGCTGATTTAAAAATCTCCCCTTTGTTTTTGTTGTTCTGTAGCCTCCTTAAGGTGTGTCACAGGGTAGACTCCTTTTCATTTATCCTATTTACAATTCATAACTTTGTCCAGAAAATTCTTGGCCAATACCTCTGAAGTTATAATATCTCCCCATCCTATTTTCTTCAATGGAGTTCTATGTTGTTAGTCTTTTCCTTTTTCCTATGTTCCTTAACCTATCATTTTTCTCATCTATTTGTGTTGCATTCTGGGTAACCGCAGATATCTTACAGCTTACTGATTTTCTTGTCACCTATTCCAGATCTATTGAAACTTTTTAATTATTCCAAAATGTTGTGTTTAGTTCTTTTGGTCATTTTGAATAGTTTTTACTCCTTGAACATTTTAATTCCTTTTTTTTAATTAGCATCCTTATTTTATATTCCATATTGATAATTTCAAATATTTGGAGTCTTAATATTTGAGGGCTTAATTCTGTTCTATGTTATTTCTACTGACATTCACTCATGGTAACCTGAATGCTTACGGGTGCAGTAATTTTTTTTTTTTTTTTTTTTTGAGAGAGAGGGGGAGAGAGAGAGAGAGAGAGAGGGCATAGCACGCGTGAGCATAAGCATAGGAGGAGCAGAGGTAGAGGAAGAAAAAGAATCTTAAGCAGGTTCCAAGTTCAGCATGGAGCCCGACACAAGGTTTAATCCCACAACCTGGGGATCATGGCCTGAGCCGAAATCAAGAATCGGACGCTCAACCGAGTCCAGCAGGCGCCCCACAGGTGTCATAGTCTTTATTGTGGCTTTATGATTTGATCAGTTTTAATCTGCAATAATTAACAGTCTGGACTGAAAGAATAAGACTTTAAAATGGAGTTTCACTTACTATTAGATGCCCTCCCTGGTACACTACCAATCCCCAAAACAGTTTTAACCTGTCTTGCTGGGATTTTTCTTGATTGTGCAAGTAGGGCAAATTCAAACTCACGACAGCAGGAAGGGAGACAGCTCTGTTAAGAAATAAGAAATAAAAGCTCTGCCTAGTTAGAAAACTGATTTTTTTCCTAGCCTACTTTTAAGTTGTTCTCTCCAAAGACACTGACTTTATAGAGAGGTCTCAGGTCTGCTACTTTACCTGGTGCAGAACAAAGGACCTGTCTCCAGTTACATAAGAGCCATTAAAATTGGGGACTCTACATTTTTTATACTGAAAGAAGCTCACAGTAGACTCCCTGGCTTCCAGGCTTGGTTTAGTTCTTTCAGGATTCAGTTCTCTCCATCTTTTGCCCTGATGATTTCCCTCATCTTCTTGTGAGATCACCTATGCATGTAAAAAGATGTTTGTTGCTGGGGCTCCTGGGTGGCTCAGCTGGTTGAGCATCTGACTTTGGCTCAGGTCATGATCTCATGGTTGGTGGGTTCAAGCCCTGCATAGGGCTCTGTGCAGACAGCTCGGAGCCTGGAGACTGCTTTGGATTCTGTGTCTCCCTCCCTCTCTCTGCTTTTCCCCCACTCATGCTCTGTTTCTCTCTTTCTCAAAACTAAATAAACATAAAAAAAAAAAAAAAAAAAGAGGTCTGTTGTAATATGTAGTATCTCTGGGTGTTTGTTGTAGGATGATTTTTCAGTTGATCTGGTTTGCCACATTGCTGGAGGGTCAAAATTCTTACCATGTGAGCATAAGAATCAAAGCCACATTTGTATACAATTTCTATCAGCACACATAGGTTGTCAGGATTTAAATGCATAGCTTTAAAGGCTTCACTTTATGTGTTTTTCAAACTAGGGTATGAAACCTTGCAAGTATGTCAGTGTATGCCAAGGTAAGTGGTAGGGAGCCCACAGAGCCCCAGGTCAAAGCTAGCACTTCTCCCTGGACTATCACTTTTACACAGCTGTGAGTATTTCTAACATCCCAAGATTGACTTGAAAACAAACTACACAATATATGAAGTTGAATGCAAAATTTGCACACAATATTCCTTAAGAAGGCTTATTGGGCTCTGTCCCTAGTAGAACACTGAAGTTATATCATTACTTTGTTCTAGGCAGTGGGAAAGTTTGAGAAGCACCAATTTTGGGCATTGAAAACTATACAGAATCTCAAAATGTCAAGTGATTCAGTAGCATTGTATTTTCTGAAAACAGCTCTAAAAATCAAGTCTTCCAAGTCTAAGATTGCTTACATGAACAGAAATAGTTTCAAATACTTGCTTAGAAAGTAATAAGAAATTCTGTTTATTAAAAATAAAGAGGTAAATATCTGAATATACTGACATGAAAAGATGTCCATGTAAGTGAAAAAAAGCAACATTATACATAACATAACCCATACATGCTTAAAAAATGAAATAAGACCGAGGTTACCTTTGAGGAGCAGAAACAGGAAAATATTGCTTTATATTTTTCTGTGCTTTTTGAATTTGTTTTCAATCATGAATATATTTATTTGAAAATAACAACATACACTTTAATTAAAGAAAAAAGGTAAAATAAACCAATATAGAAGGAAAAAATGATCTTTATTTTAAATGTCCTTATTATTAAGAAAAAATTTTTTTTAACGTTTATTCATTTTTAAGAAACAGAGACAGAGTGCGAGTGGGGGAGGGGCAGAAAGAGGGGGAGAAACAAACCAAAGCAGGCTCCAGGCTCTGAGCTGTCAGGACAAAGCCTGACGTAGGGCTTGAACCCACAAACCATGAGATCATGAACTGAGCTGAAGTCAGATGCTTAAGCAACTGAGGTACCCAAGCACTCCTTAAATGTCCTTACTTTTAACGTCCTTCTAAAAAATTTTTTTTATGTTTAGAACGTGTGTACAGGAGGAACATAACTCTATTACAGTTAAAATGACCTAATGAAAGATTTCCAGAAAAATTTTCTGAACTTAAGATTCTGCCTTTCCTAAGTGCTTTATTAACCAAGTACAATCACCAAGTAGCATGCTCTTACTTAGGTTTTCCTCTTCATGACAAACAGAAAATAAAGATAATCTGTACCATCACATTGTAGTAATATTCGAAAGCAGAAATGGAATTCATTCAAATTATAAATTTTATAAATTCTTTGTATATAATTTTATACTAAAATTCTAACTGGAGAGTTTCTTTTCAGTCCAGCATGACTAGGATAAACCAGATAAACTACTATATACATCTGCATTAGGTCACAAATACTTCTATGCTAACTGAAGTGGAAAGAATGTTAAATGCAATTTATCTTTATATGTCCTTCAACAAAAAGTTTCCTGTTTTACTGTTCTTGTTCCAGCTCTACTCTTTACCCAAGATAAGAACTCTAACTGGTTTCCTTGTTTCATATTGGTATATCAAGGTAGTTTATTCTGAATGACTTTTATATTATTATTATTATTACAATTAGTACTCCTTTACTCATAAGATTTTGATAGGTCATCAGCCATGAGCATGACATTCAAGGTTCACTGAAATATGAACCTAAGTGATCTTTGCAGGCTTACATTCATTCACACAGCTGGGACCAAAACACATTTTTATTTCTGAAGTATTACACAAATGAACCTGCAAAAGAAGAATAAAATAGGGGTACAAACACAAGTCGATATTCTATAAAACACCTAACCAAATCATCAGTTGCCTTTTTTTTTTTTAAGTTCAATTATTTTGAGGGGGGGGGCAGGCAGAGAGAGAGAGAAAGAGAGAGAGAGAGAGAGAGAGAGAGAGAGAGAGAGAGAATCTCAAGCAGGTTCCACACTGTCCGTGCACAGTTTGATGTGGGGCTTGAACTCACGAACCATGAGATCATGACGTGAGCTGAAATCGAGTTGGAAGCTTAACCGACTGAGTCACCCATTCTGTGGAACTCCTCTCGACCACAGAATTCAGTTTTCCAGTGATAATAATAGAGCATGTGGACTTGTATATATAATTATTTATGTAAGCATAGCCATTCCAAAGAATTTTCTTCTCCCCACTACATTCTGAAAAATCAATTCTAACTCTAAAGCCCAATTTGTGCATTAAGTGCCCCAAAGACAATCTGCAATACTATAGGATGAGTACAATCAGAAGGATGACCAAGAGGAATGAATGACTTAGGCCAGACTTCTTGTAAGTATACTGATGGTATTTAAGACAAAAGGAAGAGTTCCTATTCACAAATGATTTTAGTAGGACATATCCAGTCTAAGTAGGTTGGCTAAATAAACCTAACATTTATGGATTTATGGGGTATAGGTAGATGGAGAATGAAGGCAGTCACTTAAGTTGTATAATTATGGAATAGAAAAGATATTGGAAAACTGAAAGGACTTCCTTTTGTATTTTCATGTACATTGTTTTGTTATTCCAAAGCCAAAACATGCCCTAATAGAAGAAAAGGGATATTTTTGGAAGTTCCATCTGATGGTTTCTGGCTTCTCCAGAAAAAAGATGCTTTGTACCTGATGCTTGCCCAGATCCTTTGAATCAATAGTCAATTTGTTGTTGGATAAGAGCTATGATTCTCATGAGTTTGTTTTGATAATTCAGCTGTATGTTAATTAAGAGAGGAAAAACAGGACTCGATTTTCATAAACAGGAAAAAAAAAAGACAAAGTGATTTCTTCTTCACTAGGCAAAACAGGTTGCTAAGGTACTAGCCTCTGGAGTCAAGTTAAAAAAATAAAGGTGTCATGAATCTGGGTCTTAAACATTATTTGACCAGGGACCTGGGGAAAGAGAAATCAGTTTAAGCCTGGGAGTAGAAATAAGGTACACTAGTGAGAACAAGTGATTCCAAGAGCTGAAACCTATGTAGAATGTATCAGATTAGACATGAGAGTGACAAGTTGTACCCAGAAGGGGTACTTTAATGCTTTAAACCTGCATCAAGAGAACGGAATACTTGAAACTGATTTCCTAGGGGAAACCTCTTATATGAGGCTGATGTGGTGGCTGGGGGTAGAGAACGAGAGAATGGCATGTGGAGACTCTGTCACAAGTGGATAAAGAAGAAAATAATCAGAGAGAAAAGGGGACAATACCTGTATGTTTTCTTTAACTGAATACCTATATAAACAAAAAAAAAAACCCCAAAGTTCCACCCTTTAAAATACTTATTCAGGGAATTGTGATCCTAGGATCCTCAATATGGAGAAATCCAGAAGATTTTCAATTTCTACCCAGATGCCAGAAACGTTCTTTTGCCTTCCTCTAAAAGGGCAAATAATAACCACTCTGTAAATTTTTGTAAAATGTCTACTATGTGTGGACATTGTGCTAGCTGTTAGGGATATAGTAGGGAACAAGACAAACTTGTCTCTGATCTCATGGAACTGTCTAGGGGCAATGATATATACAGCAGGCACAAAATAAATTTATAGCCTTACCAATTCTAGAAGTTTGCAAATCCATAGCAAGAATTATTAAAAATAAAAATTCAACTAAAATTAAAATCCTACTAAAGAGAACATTTTAAAATGCAAGCTTAAATAACTAAATAATGAAGGTGAGTTAAAAATAAACACTCTCAAACAAGCCAAAGGGAAGAGAAAAGAGAAAATCATGTGCAACAATTAGCTTGAATTAGAAAGTGGTGGGGGGGGAGGGAGTGGTGTGGTGGAGGGATGGAGAGAGAGAGAGAGAAGGAGAGCGAGACACGGCACTATTAGAACTTACTTTGGTGGTTTCAGGTCCCTGTGAATTAGAGCTTTGGGTTGCATGCTGTGAAGATAAGCCACTCCTTGGGAACACTGTAAACACCAACTCATTGCGTGGGCAGCAGTGTAATATGGCAATGGTTCAGCACCATGCAGCACTGCAAAAGAAAGGCACAAACTAAAAAGAACTTTATTGCATATAACAAAAGACACAGGGTGAATGCAAGCACTGTCGGAACACATGACCAGGTCTATTTCTACATATGTTCCCATCAGTCCTGCTTTTAATTATTTTCTAAATATAAAGATAGAAATATCTAGTAATTTCAAATGGATACATACCACATAAATACCTAAAATCTAATAGTACTTCTAGTAAAGGTTATATATATGCTCTATCTAGCAAAATCAATATATATTACCACTTTTCCACTGATAGATACTGTCTTTCACAAAATAATGTAAATTATAAACAATATGATAGTATACTATTGTAACAGAAATATAGAGAAGTAGTACAGAAGGAAATAAAACAATGTAAATCAAGATGTTTACAATTATGCTTTCTACAATAGCTAAAAACTAGAAATAGTTCAATCAAATAAAACAATGGAGTATGAGAGCTACCCATTAACAATGATGAACACAGTAAATATAAATAAAAATTTAAATTAAATACTAACTTAAAAAATAGAATGCAACAATTTATTTTATATAAATGCAACAATATATTTACTACACTGGTGTTTTGCAAGAGTGAAAAAGTTAGCTCTGTTCTATAAAAATAACTAAATGACAGTGTCCTTCATTGTTAAAACGTTCTGTGAAGGGAGTTTTCACAATTTTATTTTTCTGAAGAGAGCAAATTATGCAGAATGAAATGGAAGTATGGTTAAAGAGTTCTCAAATGAGGAGGCTCAAAGCTAAGAGAGGGCAAAAAACAAAAACACTAATAAAAGTATGAAGATATTTTAAAATCTGTTTAAAAAGCAAATTTTACCTTACTTAAATGCTTTTAGTATTATGAAAAGTACCACTTAGACTTCTAAATTTCATATACCAATGCTGTAGCATTTCATCTTTTCATTTCTAATCTTTAGCAGATTTTTTTTTAATTACCTCCTTTTGGGATTCTGAGGGTAAACTGTGAAGAACATTAAGCAACTAACAGTGTATATTAAGATCTCTTCAATGATTTTATTCTACTAGATAAAGACAAGTCTAATGACACTCACCATTATATAAAGAGCCCCCTTCAGCGTATTCCATCACAAGACACACCTAAAAGAAACACATGTCAGAATAATTAACTACAGTGTTGTGGCACCTTACGTGATTTGGGCCAGATAGTCCAGTTCAATCTTTAATTTTATAAATGCATTAAAAATTCTTTTGGTCTCTAGTATGTGAATGGTATTAACGGAAAGAAAAGGGGACCCAAGACTCTGTCTTCTATACAAGGGGCCCACTGTCTAAGAGTGGAAATGAATGTGAACACATAATCACAAGATCTTTGAGAACTTTCTCCAGTGCTGAGTAGATGCTGTCACAGGATGTCATAAATCTCATAACACGATGAGTTTACTGGATGAGACCACCTAAGATAATTCCTCCAATATACTGTGTTGTTAACAGACTAGAAACAAATACATAAAGTGCAATTTTTTTGAAATAATCTAACAGATCAAAACAGCTTCAAAAACTACATCCCCTCAAACATTTACCGTGTCACTGCTTACAAATGGGTGACAATGAAAAAGTGACAAACTTACTGGATTCAAGCAGGCCCCATACAGCTTTACAATATTAGGATGGTTCACGCGGGATAACTGTCGAAGCTGTAACAAATTAAGGTTTCTTTTAAAAGGTGCTAACTTATGAGAAACTGATTTCACAGCATCATTGTAATTTCATGGTTGTACAAAACATTAGTTCAATCACTCAACTATCATCATTCACTATGTAAGCAGGCACTGTGGTCATAAATGCCTGCCCAGGATGGCAAAGATTCCCTGCCCTAGAGCTCTCACGCTTTAATTGAGAGATGGACATGTAAACAAATAATTAAGGTAATGTGCAAAGTGTTGCAACAGGAGTTATGAACAAGTCATGGTAAGTACAAATAAGAATAAACTTTGCCAAGAAATGTTAGGACACTATCCCAGAGATGGCACTGAGCTGAGTTATTGAAGCCAGAAGAAGCCCTGTCATTGTCATCATCTTCATAACTATGGCTGAATAATCTATCTACTCTGTGCCGGGCATTGGGGGGTACTTTATAGATACCATATAATTCTCACAACTCTGCAAGGTAGGTATTGTCATTTCTACCTTAAAAGAAGAGGGACCTTTAAGATAAAGCTCAGAGAGGGTTAAGTGAGCTGTTAAATATCGTACAGCTAGGAAGTGGTATAGCCAGGGTTTGAACTTTGGTTTATCTGACTTAAAATCTGCACTCTTTCTGCATATGTGTGCTGTCTTCCCTATTTCCTTCTCCTATCTCTTGAATTAATTGCCTCCTCTGCATTCCCACTACCATTGCCTTAGTAACATGACTGCTGTAGTAATTGCCGTGTGTTCTCCTAGCTGTTCTTCCTACTTCCAGCTTTAATCTTCCCCAATCCAATGAATCACACTAAGGTCAGTGAGAGGTTTGGCTATACTGTTTCTCTTGCTCTACATCTCAAACATCTGTTTATGTGTCCCTCCAAACTGCACCTTACTCTCTTTCTTCTCTCTTTTATGTCTTTTCCTTTCTCTTCCTCTTACTATTTACATTATACTGCTGGCTCATATGAAGTCCAAAAAGATAAACCTTTTTACTATATGCTAGTAGAAAGCTATATTTTTCTACAGCCAACATCTGTGTATTTTCAGTCCTAACACAAGAATATCACTATTTATTATATTCATTTATTATAAATACATATTTATTATATTTCATCTTAAGGTTCAGGACTGAGCTTCAGATAGCAGATTATGTAAGTATTCCTGCTCCCTCCTCAAATCCTACTAAGACATTAAAGGCATTTTTTCAAGGCACAAAGAAGTATAAAGAGAATGTGAAATGAGAAGACAACAACACATTTTTGAAGTTGGAAAGCAAATGATTAGCAGTATCGGACACAGCAGATCTAAAAAAAAAAAAAGAAAAGAAAAGAAAAAATGAGAAGCAATGAGATTTATCTCATAAAATCTCCAAAGGGTTGGGAGTACCAGGTACCTATGCAAATAAGGCAATGATGGAACAGAGAGACTGGCTGAAAGGTAGACCAAAGATTCCCTCCCTTCCTGACTTCAAACAGCTTAGTGATGCCTCTGTATCATCCCAAAGATTAGAGGCTGTTTCTTTGATATAGCAAAGAGTCTCTGGATTGGGGGATACCAAAGAAAAGTAAGGAATGAGCTCAAAGTAGTTGCTTCTGAGAAGCAGAAAACTTGATGGGAAGGAGGGTAAGGGAATAAAAGTTTTCAAAGTAAGAACATGTAGAGGACTCACATCCAATGTGGCTGATCCAAAGCCCAGTGTGCATCTCTCTCCTCTAGTTTCTTCCCCTCCTTCTCTCCTTGGTTTGAGAAAGTCTAGGCTGTGGTTGTTGGGAGCCTAGGCCTTCAACCAAAAGTACTGTACTCACTTGTTGGGGGCAGAGGCCAGGGTGATGACACAAAGGAGTCTGAACCAGGCTCTCTGTCTGGGTCTTACTGAAAGTTTGTCTGAGAGACATAACTCAGTGGAAGGGATGATGGATTGAAGGTAGCAGCCTGTGAGAACACCTATTGCTCTTTTTAGGTAGGATGATAATATATAAAGGAAGAGCCAAGGTCTTTCCAGAAGTGACCTGATAGAATTCATCACGTGGTTTTCATAGGGGAGGTGCACACTGGGCTAGTGCTATAAAGTCTTTGTTAATTATTTTATTTTTACACTTAAAAATTTTTTTTACTTATATTTGAGAGAGAGACAGAGCACGAGCAGGAGAGGGGCAGAGAGACAGAGGGAGACACAGAATCCGAAGCCGGCTCCAGGCTTCGAGCTGTCAGCATAGAGCCCAATGGGGGGCTCGAACTCACGGACTGCAAGATCATGACCTGGGCCGAAGTTGGACGCCCAGCCAACTGAGCCATCCAGGCGCCCCTATTTATTTTATTTTTAAATTCTCATGTCTGAATGTCTCTCTGGAAGAGATGTGTCTCTGATAAACTATCTGGAGTTGAAAGATGGGATTAGAAGGGATTGGCTGCAGGCAAGGGAGTTAAAGATCTGTAAATGAAAGAAATTGAAGGTGAGAGAGACACACAGAGGAGGTGGGGTAGAGGGAAGACCAATTGCTTTGTGGGAGACTGGAGCCCAAGGTCTCAGAACTAATGAAGGAAGAAGTGTGTCCCAACCTTGTGAATCTCTTAAAAACCATTCAGTTGTACTTCCAACAGGTGAATTTTATGGTACATAAAATAAAGCTTTAAAAAAAGAAAAAAAAAAAAAGAATATGTGGACTATCTGACAATCTCAATTATATGTATATATAACCTTGATAAAAAATTTTTATCCAAGCTATTATAATCTTTTCAAGTCCTGATTCCTAGTATTTAACACATATGCTTTTACCTAGTTTTGTGAAAGTGCCAATACACTTTTAGACCTTATCTAAACCATAAACAAATATCATGAGTAAGGCAAGGCTGAGGCCAGACTCTCGGAGCATACTATTAGAGATCATCTTTTCTTCATGATGACCCCAAACTATCAGCATTTCTCAACTCATTCAATTAATTACAAAAATCCACTTCGTCATATCCCAACTAGGTTCTCAGTCTCCATGTTATACATTTAAAAATATCATAAAGTATATTTTGAAATTATAATTAAATATAATCACAAACATAAATTCAGAAAGGTTTGTAAGATAAAGACCACTTATCCACTGGTTAAAAAGTGATAAAACCACTGATGTTTTTTTAAAGTTTATTTTTGAGAGAGAGAGGCAGAAGAGAGCTGTGCATGAGTTGGAAAGGGGCAAAGAGAGAAAGAATCCAAGCAGGCTCTGCAAGAACGTCTCAGAGCCTGACATGTGGCTCTAACCCACAAACCATGAGTTCATGACCTGAGCAGAAACCAGTCAGACCCTTAACCGACTGAGCCACCCAGGCACCCCAAAACCGGACTTAATGAACTACTATAATTTAATATACAACATAGTACAAAATTAAGAATAAATCTGACAATAGAATAATCTCAATTACTGAATTCTCCATCATCAAATCTGTAAGAGAATAGTTGTAGATTTTCATGCTAAATGTGAAATAATCAAATTTGAAATTTTTCCCTGTAAAATGATCTCATTTGAATTTCTAAAAATATTCAGTCAAAAATGAATGCATAAAATTTCCCTTAATTTTAGATAATGGGAGAAAATATAATTTCTTTTCTATTTTAAAATTTAAATTCTGTGTCTTGAAATAGATCTGAATCACATGGATGAGACTATATTTTAATAAAGGGATGATTCATTTATGTAGTTAGTTAAGAGTCTTTTCCTCTACTTTTTAATCAGAATTAAGAGTGTGAATGAAAAATGTTTCCATGGCATTATCTCTGGATCTACCAAATTGCTGAAGTTGAAGTATACAGAGAAGTGACAACTGAGAAACAACTTCTTTCACAATATTAAATTCATAGAGTATCTTAGGTAAAGAATTACACAACGGAAATAAGATCTCAACTTACCTCTACAATAAAAGCTTTCCTCTCAGATTCACTTTCTATTTGTTTAATGGCAACATCTTTTGCTCTCCATTTAGCTTTGCAGACTACTCCAAAGGCTCCTCTTCCAACAACCTGAGTTAAAAAACAACAACAACAACAACAACAACAACAACAACAACAAATCACCCATGAGAATCAGAAATAAATAGATCCAGCCCAACATATAACACTGAAGCTGACTTGAAAGATTTGGAAAAGATTTTAGAAATCATCACTCCCTGGATTTGCCACTGAGCATGTATGAAGTTTCACTGAAGTGAGAAAATAATGAACTTGTCTCTATCTTTTGAAAGTTTATGACCTAGACAGCTCTTCATTGTCAAGTAAAACCAAAACAACAAATAAAAAAGACTCCTGGAACAAGAAGAAAAAAAAAAAGAAAAGAAAAGAAAAGAGACAAGATGAACAAGGAGAGAGGGAGATGGTTTGGGAAAAGAAAAATAAAAAGCAGGAACATACAATCGGTGTTTAAGCTATCATACTTATGAAATTAAAAATAGCTTTTGAATAATTCAGTAGGGGTATGAAACAGAGGGAAAAGGACAAAAATACAGATGATAAAAGATTGGCCCCTGTGACAGTAGACAAAACTTAGTATTACCTATATAATGGAATACACTTGGAATCCATCAAGAAAAAGAAATGAACTGCTGATTGATAAATGCTACAACATGGATGAACTTCAAAAAACACTGTGCTAAATGAAAGAAGCTACATACAAGAGACCACACACTATGATTCCACTGACGTGAAATGTCCAGAAAAGTTAAATCCATAGAGATAGAAAGTAGATCAGTGGTTGCCTAGAACTGAGAGTGAAAATTGGGATTAACTGTAAATGGGTAGGAGGAATATTACCAAGGGGGTGAAAATGTCTGAAAACTGATTTATGATGATGGGTGCATAACTTGGCATATTTGTACAAATGACCGAATACTTCAAATTGGTGAATTTCATAATATGTAAAATATTTCATTAAAGTTATTTTTTTTAAGTTATAAAAGGTTGGCCATGTATTTTATTATTGTTGACAGCTAACTGATAGGGACCTCATGGGTTCATTGCTCTCTCATGCTATTTGCTTTACTTTTACAAATGTTTGAAATTTGCCATAATATAAAAACAACAGAATAGCTTTTGAAGCTTGTTAAGATTTTATTATTGTAAATGACCTTAGTTAAGTGCCATCTACTCCAATTTTTCAGCTTCCAATGTATCTAAGTACCTTGTGGCAATGCTTTTTCCTTAAGTGAAATATCTGTCCACACCTCTCATTTATGTACTTTCTTTTTTTTTTTTAAAGTTTATTTATTTTTGACAGAGAGACACAGCATGAGCGGGGGAGGGGCAGAGAGCGGGAGACACAGAATCTGAAGCAGGCTCCAGGCTCTGAGCTGTCAGCACAGATCCTGATGCGGGGCTTGAACTCACGGACCGCGAGATCATGACCTGAGCCGAAGTCGGCCGCTCAACCAACTGAGCCACCCAGGCGCCCCTCATTTATGTACTTTCTATGTTTTGCTTTCATACGTTACCTCATTTACACAACCATAGGAGGTACATACTAATGTTATTCTTATTTTACAGATAAAGCTTCTAGCTTTAAAGAAGTAAACTAACTTGCTCAAAGCTATATTAGTAAAGAGCAAGTACAAGTACGTATTGATCCCAGAGAAGTTAACACCAGAATGTGAAGGATCCTAATATGTACACATATAACTCTATTCTATGCCAGAACAGGGGGCACAGAGAGAGGGAGACACAGAATTTGAAGGAGGCTCCAGGCTCTGAGCTGTCAGCACAGAGCCCTACGTGCAGCTCAAACCAATGAACCATGAGATTGTGACCGGAGCCAAAGCCGGATGCTTAACCGACTGAGCCACCCAGACACCCCAAGGAGCTTTCACTTTAGACAAACTTACAAGAACAAATCCACGGGCACAAAGCTCTTCTGTAACAAAGTTGGCTCTAGCTAAGCGGATCAGATAATTTATTATTTACATCAGAACTCTTTTTAGAGTAAGAAGTAAGTTCCAATAATAACCACGAGGACAGTAGCTGTAAATGGGGATGTAAGGCCAGTTTAGCAATAGCTCAAATTCTATTTCATACATTACACAAAACAGTATGGCTATTTCTCATGTTACATAATGTATAAAAACACCCAAATGGTTAACATTTATTGAATGTTTCCATTTTATTTTATTTTGTCATCTCTATTTTTTGTTTTCAATTTTAATTCCAGTATAGTTAACATATGGTGTTATATTAACTTCAAGTGTACACTACAGTGATTCAAGAATTCTACACATTATTCAGTGCTCATCATGATAAGTGTACTCTTTAATCCCCTTCATAAATCCACCTCTCCTCTGGTAACCATCAGTTTGCTCTCTTGGTATTTCTCTTGTTTTTTCCCTTTGCTCCTTTTTTTTTTTTTTTAATTTTTTAAATGTTCTATATATTTTTGAGAAGAAAGCACAAGTGGGGAAGGGACAGAGAGAGAAAGAGAAAGGGGAATAGAAGATCTGAAGCAGGATCTGTGCTGACAGCAGCAAACCCAATGAGGGGCTCGAACTCACAAACTGTGAGATCATGACCTGAGCTGATGTCAGATGCTCAACCAACTGAGCCACCCAGGTGCTGCCTATATTTTGTTTCTTAAATTCCACACATGAGTGAAATCATATGGTATCTGTCTTTCTCTGACTTATTTCACTTAGCATAATACTCTCTAGCTCTATCCAGGTTGCAAATGGCAAGGTTTCATTGTTTTTTTTTTTACGGCTGAAAAATATTCCATCGCTTGTGTGTGTGTGTGTGTGTGTGTGTGTGTGTGTGTGTGTATCATATCTTCCTTATCCATTCATTTATCAATGGACACTTGGGCTGCTTCCATATCTTGACTATGGTAAATAATACTGCAATAAACATAAGGGTTCATGTATCCCTTTTTAGGGTAAATACCCAGTATAGTGCAATTACTGGATCACAGGGAAGTTCTATTTTTAACCTTTTAAGGAGCTTCCATACTATTTTTCACAGTGGCTATACCAGTTTGTATTCCCACCAATAGTGCATTAGGGTTCCTTTTTTCTCAACATCCTCACCAACATTTGTTTCTTGTTTTTGAGTTTAGCTACTCTGACAGGTGTGAGGTGATATCGCATTATAGTTTTGACTTGCATTTCCCTGATGATGGGTGATGCTAAGCATCTTTTCATGTGTCTGTTGGCCACCTGGATGTCTTCTTTGAAAAAAATGTCTGTTTACGTATTCAGCCCATTTTTTAATTGGGTTCTTTGCTCTTTGGGTGTTGAGTTGTATCTCTCATATGAGAAAGAAACCAACATCAGTCATTTGCACTAGTCATCCAGTTACTTTAACATGAATGGGTATTGACTAAACCTGGCACCATCAGAGTAATGGAAAGAGCACACCCGGGCTCTGAAATCCAACAGACTCGAGTTTGAATAAAGGTTCTACCTATTAGCTATTAATGCTGGGCAGAGTAACATCTCTGAGCTTCTGTTTTCTCAGCAGTAAAGGGGAGATGCTTACAATCTCCTCAGTGGTATCTACAGGATTCATACTCAAACCAAAACCATGTAGTTTCTTATATCCTACAAAAGAATAATAAGTGCTTAGAGTTAGGTATGAATCAATGTAAGGAGCTGTACAATTAACCATGATGAATAGCAAACAGGTCTTAAAACAAATTTCAACTTTACGGCAACATTAGACTAAGAAGGTATGGATGGAGAACAGATTACCTATTGATATGATAATGAAATAATGATTATGAATTCAAAATATTCTTCAACCATGTATTTACAAAGCAACTGTACTTAGTAGGTGTCCTCCTGTTTCATTTTCCTATTTTAAGTAAAGTCCACGTAGGGATTCCAAACATTGTATTTGTAGATCATTCGCTTGTCACAAAAACCGTTAGGTGTTATATGACTAGTTGTGATGCACAAGTGCCATCTAGTGCTGAGATGATGGCTGACTGAGTTTTCAACTTAAAATCATGGGAACAAAATGTGGAGGAATAAGGACATGATAAACCTTCTTCTATTTGCTCAAGAAAGCAGCAATTTTTTAAACACTTTGAAATATAAAACAGGCACATTTATGTAAGAAGAGAGCCAATGGCTTTAAGAAGCCTCCACTCATGTTAGGGGTCTAAGATATTTCACAGGTATGGTAAAACAACAGATATAAAATGATAGTAAAGAAAAGTACAAGATGCCTAAGGATGTACACATAAAGTGAAATGCATGATTAAAAAAAAATAATAACTGAATTCAAAGGAGTGAGGTTAGAGGCACTGGGTGTTATATGTAGGGGATGAATCACTGGATTCTACTCCTGAAATCATTATTGTACTATATGCTAACTAACTTGAATATAAATCAAAAAATAAACAAGTACATTAAAAAAAAAAAAAAGGAAGCAGAGTCAATGCTTAAAGAATTAAACCTTTGTGTATCTAATGATTCTGAATACTAATTCCAATGAACGAAAGGGGTTTTTCCCAAACCACCAAAGAAATTCTCAGATACCAACCAGCTGGGTGTCCTACAATTCAATTCAACTCTGACACTATCTATCTGGACACAAGTATCAGATCCTGCAGGTTAAGGGCTCAGGTCTATAAGACTGTCCCTCCTTCCACAACTTCAGATGCCAGTCACAAGTCCAGGATGTCACTTGTGCTTCTGACCAATGGCTACAGATTGGAGGTTTCAATGACTCCCTCCTTGGGTTCAATCAATTTGCTGGAGTGGCTCACAAAACTGAAACATTTTCCTTACTGTATTACCAGTTTATTATAAAAGGACATAACCCAGGAACTGCCAGATAGAAGAGAACCAGAGGGCAAGATATGCAGAAAGCGTGCAAAGCTTCTATAACCTCTCTAGGCAAGTCACTCTCCTTGAACCTCTATGTGTTCACCAACCTGGAAGTTCTCCAACCCTGGCCTTTTGGGTTTTTATGGAGGCTTCATTAGACAGGTATGATTGATTACATCTTTGGTCAATGGCAAATGATCTGACCTCCAGCTCCTCTCCTTTCTACACTCCCTTCTTTGGAGGTCAGGGGGATGGGACTGAAAGTTCCAACCCTCTAACCAAAAAGTAGGTTCTCCTAGCAACTAGCCCCCATCCTGTAGTAGGGTTAAAAAGTACCCTGAACAGGGGCGTCTGGGTGGCTCAGTCGGTTAAGCGTCCGACTTCGGCTCAGGTCATGTTCTCACAGTTTGTGAGTTCGAGCCCCGCGTCAGGCTCTGTGTTGACAGCTCAGAGCCTGGAGCCTGCTTTGGGTTCTGTGTCTCCTTCTCTCTCTGCCCCTCCCCAACTTGTGCCCTGTCCCTTTGTCTCTCAAAAAAATAAGTAAATGTAAAAGTAACCTCAACATAACGAGAGAGAGAAACAGAAACATTTTTATTTTTCTTCCCTTAGGAAATTCGGAAAGTTTTGGAAGCTGTGAATGAGGAACTGTGGACAAAGACCAAGTATATATGACAGAAATACACATTTGGTCATTCATTTTTTATAATTGTATTCTTTTTTTTTTTTTTTTTAATGTTTACTTATTTTTGAGAGAGACCGAGTACGAGTGAGGAAGGGGCAGAGAGAAGAGGAGGAGACACAGAATCTGTAGCAGGGTCCAGGTGCTGAGCTGTCAGCAGAGCCTGATGCGGGGCTTGAACTCACAAGCCATGAGATCATACCTGAGCTGAAGTCAGACACTTAACCGACCAAGCCACATAGGTGCCCCTATGTTTGGTCATTCAGATGACCAAATGTATATTCCTTATAAATCATCACACTGCAATATAAAAAAAAAAAAAAAAAAAAAAAAAAAAAAAAAAA